>NC_056732.1:1317630392-1317825392 GCF_019279795.1 Protopterus annectens
TATCCTCCCTCTCATTCCCACACATATATTATGTCTTAGTCCTGACAATCTTCATTCCTTTTCTCTCTAGAGCATATCTCCACCTCTCCAGGGTCTCCTCAACCTGTTCCCTACTTGCACTACATATCACAATGTCATCTGCAAACGTCATAGTCCACGGAATGGAGATCACCATATAAATGGGAAATTTACCTTTTTCCTCACTGTAGTGCGATCTCGGAATTGGTATATTTATTCAGCAGGGGGTGTGGGGAGATATATAAACACACACACACACACACACACACACACACACACACACACACACACACACACACACACACACACACACACACACACACACACACACACACACACTCACACACACACACACACACACACACACACACACACACACACATATATATTTGTATATGTCTTCTTTGCAACTTTTAGAGCCACTGAGCACCTGGTCACTTTGGGCCCCCCCCCCACTTGTGAGAGCAAGGACTCCTCTCACTTCAGCTAAAGGAAAGGAAACTCAAACCAACAATCACCAAAAATAAAGACTGCAGCCCCATATTTAACTTTGGGAACCTTGCTGTTGCCACTTATGCGTAGTATAGGTGCCTCCTTTTGTGACTACTGTTATGCCTTGCTAAACTCTGTTACAATCAGCTAGAGTGCATACCCTATGGACGATAGCTACAAACCTTCTTCCTCTTAGCCCCCCCACCCCTTTTATCTGTTTCACTGTTGATACATTTTGCTTAACTTATCTGTTTTATGTTAAGGTATTTAGCTCCTCTAAATAGCATCATAGCCTTCAGTCCCACCCCTCAATACTTGTTCTTTACTAATTAAACACCAAATAAAACTGCAAAGTCTCAAGATACTTTTATCTTTAGCTACACAGTGTGCAGAAAACAAACAGCAAAGGGGAATACAAATGTAAAAGAGAATAAAAGCTGCCATTGCAGACTCGTAAGCAGCATACATCTTCTGTGATGTACTCTTACTGATATTTTTTCTTAGAGAAACCTTCCAGTACTTGAACAGGGTGTCTGTATGTTTACCTTATTTCCTTTGCTGTCCTTTGCTAATTAGATAGGTTTGCAGAGTGCTGCGCATACTCCCCTGCTACTCTTTACTCCGTTTTGATTGTTTCCCTCCCCCACCCCTAAGTGATTGCTTAGGTACAGCACAACAAAGGTTTTAAAAACCCTGAATGCCATATTTGCTTTACATTTGCAGCTGAAAGCCCTCCAGGTATAGCATCTCTAGTAAGTGCACACTTGCAAGGAAATAGTAGCCCAGCAAAACTGTCCCTTGCACTACTCCTTCTCCACAAAGTTATTTCTTCATTCCCTCACCCCTAGTATTGTACTTAAATTCTCAGTAGGGGCCAATGTGCTAAATTAAACACTGCCTTTGCTTCTGTTTACCTTGGTGTCTTAGATGGCACTGACCTGCTGCACCTTAGTTCCAACTTGTAGATAGTGTTTTTCGGCTGACTTACTGCTGCAATCTGCCTCCATCAGTTCTACCTGCTACATACGCCCTCGCTGTGCTTGGGCTCACTCTGCTCCCCTACCCTACCCCCAATTCCCATACCCACTTCACCTAAATTTATACTTAAGCATAACCACACCCACCAACCAACACCCAATCCTACAACATCACACTGAGTTCTACACCCAACTACATTAGTCCCTCCCTTCACTTCATCTTCCCCTCTCCATCTCCAGTCAGGTAGAAGTACACAACACGCAATACTCCCAGAAAACCCTACCAAAACACCCACTTACATTTCTTTAACATTATATCTCTCCCTACTACTTTTACTATTCATACATTATTCCCTATCTACTGCAACCTCACACACCAGCTGAACCTCAAAATGAAGCCTTTTAATATAACACTCCTCCACATTGCTACTAGCTTAACACTTACGCTTCTACACTCTCTCTCCACTTATGATACTCACTTACTATCCACTACTCCCCTTCCCTGGCAATCCTCCTCATTCCACTACCTAAGCTGTTCACAACACCGCATTATAGCCTCAACTCTGTTCCATACCACCTATATAGACTATCACACAAAGTCCTTCTTCATCATCCCACATCACCAGTAGCTCTGAAATATTCACAACTTTATCCAAGCTCCTTTTACACATAAGTATGCATCTCGGGTGCTCAGGAGACATTCACCCTAATCCTTTCCCCCCCAAATGCAGTTCATTAGCCAGCCCTTCACCATCAACACTTGCTATGCTCCACCACAAAAGCAAATCCTCCCTTCTTATCCTTAATATGAATGTAAGAAGCATAGCAAACAAAGTCCATGACCGACATGCCCTACTATCCCTTTACTCCCCTGACATTGTAACAATAACTGAAACATGGCTAAAACCAGATATCAGTAGCAATGAAATTACTTCCCCTGGTTACAGTATCTTACATGAAGATAGGAAAAACAAAAAAGGAGGGGGTGTTGCTATCTTATTCAAAGCTCACATTATACTAGACCTTATGAACCTCTCCATACCTGAATTTGATAATGCAGAATTAGTACTTGCTAAGTTAACAATTAACCCCCCAAAAAAACCTAAATATCATAGCTGGATATATTCCACCAGGCAACAATAGTGCCATACTTGAAAGTATACTACAATGGACCTCCTATCTCCCCCACAAGAAACTGTACCAATGGATGACTTTAATATTGATTGGCTGCTTTGTTCTTCTCCAAACCCTACATCCCATGTAAACCTTTATGGCTTCACCCAATTCATTATGTCTCCCACTAGGACTGATAAAATTTTAAGTGTCAATCCATCCTCAGTTGGATTTTGCTTAGCAACTGTAATCTCTCATCTCACTCAGGCTGCCTCCCTGACTGCTTTAGTGACCACAACCCAATCTTTCTCTTAAGAAACCACATTCATCAAAACTGCCAGCCCTCCATCCATCTAATCAGAAACAAAAAAAACTTTGATCCTAGCAGGTTTATTTGTGCCCTAAAAAGCTGTACTTGGGTACCTCTCATGAACCTGCCTCTAGAAGAAGCTGTTCCCTCCTTTAACTCCACCTTCCTAAACATACTTGACTATCATGAGCCCCCCCCCCCCCAGAACCATTAGAGTGAAATCAAAATATGCACCCTGGATAAGTAAAGAATCTAGATCCCTACTCAGAACCAGAGATAAAGTCTGGGAACAATATCATAAAACCAAATCCCATATCACTAAACAAACATTCGTAGAACTCCAAAATAAAGGAAGAAAACTAGTAAGATTAGACAAAAACAACTACTACTACAATATACAGAATAAACATCAAAATAACCCTAAAAAATTCTGGGCAGCAGTTATCAATATATTGCATCCTGGAAAAACAACCACTCCCACCCCAGCAACAGCAAACAACTCCATAAACTTAGCCATGCAATTTAAAACTTACTTCACAGAATCAATTTAACAACTTGCAATGACTCAGACCAGCCCCAACCACATCCCTACTACCCCAAACCACAAGAGTTTACACCCCACCAAAGCAACAACCAGTTTACATTAAACACAGTCTCCACTAACCCCATCAAAAATACTACTAAATAAACTTAAGCCCACTACCTTAGCTGCTGACTTCCTGCAAACTGCAGCAGTAGCAATTGCATAGCCTCTATCCATACTTATAAACAGGTCATTATCTGAAGCTTACGTCCCCACCATCTGGAAAATCTCCCAAATCTTACCCTTACACAAAGGAGGCAACTCCACCAAACTAACAAACAATTGCCCAATTACAATTTTATCCTCTCTCTCAAAAATTCTGGAAAGGGTTGTACACACCCAACTTATGGACTATCTCCTTACACACAAGCTCCTGTCTAATACTCAACATGTTTTTTCCCCTCTCACAGCACCACCACAGCCCTACTGTCCTTTACTAACACAGTTAACCAGCATAGAAACAATGTTCAATTTGTATCAGCCATACTCCTGGACCTGTCCAAGGCCTTTGACATGGTCAATCACTCCAAACTAATCTATGACCTCTCCTCTCTTAGCCTCAGTCACCCCACTATCACCTGGTTCTAAAGTTACCTAGCAGAACGTCAACAGGCTGTCTGCTGGAAACACAATCCTTCACTCCTTCTCCCTGTCATCTTAGGGGTTCCCCAAGGCTCCATCTGTGGTCCTCTTCTTTTTTCTCTTTTTACTAACCATCTCCACTCAGCTACACCCCAGGCATCATTGGTTCAGTACGCTGATGACACTACCCTGATTTGCTCAGCTTCTTCTCTCAAAGACCTCCAAACCTTTACTCAAGATTCCTTCTTATCCATAGAATCCTGGTTCACTACCTCCCAACTTATCCTAAATCCCAACAAAACAAAACTTCTTCTCTTCTACCCAACCAGATACACCTCCCCATCCACAACCTTCAGTATCCTCTCTAAAAATAAAACTATTATCACCCCAACAAACCATACCAAATTACTAGGAGTGGAAATTGACAATAACCTGAAATTTGATATTCACATTGCCCAATCCATTAAAAAGTTCACAAAAGCCACCATTGCTAGAACCCACTCCTCTCAGCTCTCCTGTATGCCTCCCCAATCTTAACCAACCTCCGCAAGACAGATCTAGTGAAACTCAAAGCCTGTTACAATAAAATCTCCAAGTATGCCACTAATGCCTCATACAAGTCACATCACTGCTCATCACTTAAGTAGCTCAAGTGGCTTGAACTCCCTCAACTCCTTCGCTGTAATCAACTTACCTTCACCCACAAAATACTCTATCAATCAGGAAAAAAACCTGCGCTTAAAGATATCATTCAGCCATATTCCTCCTCAAGACCCCTTAGCTCCAGCAACAAACTAGTTCTACACACCACCAAAGCTAATATTCCAGCAGGTGAATCACTTTTTTCCAACTATATCTGCAAACACTGGAATAATCTACCTAACTCACTAGTAACTAACTCCTCAACACTTCAATTTAAAAAACTTCTAAAAATGCACCTTACTAACACCTGGATCTGCACCTGCAACTCCCCTGGACAACTACTAGCTGATCTACCACTAATGGTATTTTCACTTTAACTGTACATCACCATTTGGATATAGCCACTAAATGTAAGCAACCATTTTTTATGTAAATTACTGTTGTTCTACTTACTGAGTCTGAAACCACCATCTTGTATGTATTTGCTTCTCACTTGGTTGTATTTGTTTCTCTATTGTATGTATTTATTACTCTTGGAGCTTTTCTCCCTGGGCCTCCACTGAAAAAAGACCTTTGTCCAGTCGGACTTTCCCGGTAAAAAATGTAAAATAAAATAAATAAATAAACATATATATATATATATATATATATATATATATATATATATATATATATATATATATACATATTTATAGATACACATACACACACACACACACATATATAATATATATATATATATATATATATATATATATATATATATATATATATGTATATATATATATACATATATATATATATACACACATATATATATATATATGTATATATATATATATATACATATATACACACACAGACGCGCACACATACACACACATATATGTGTGTGTGTGTATATGGTAAAAAAAGTAATTATAAACCACCTATATGTGCATGGAAGACAACGGCAGCAGGTTCATAGGTAGGTACTAGGCTACTGGGCCCTAGGGCCTATACAAGCCTAACCAAAAAGGTACCCTGGCTTTTGTTACACAAGAAAATTATTTTCCTGTGCCCCTGTCAAGCAGAACCACAGAAGTGATCCCCGGGGTGAATTTCCTATTACCCATCCAATCATCAAGATTTTTCTTGAAGAGTGCTAATGAGGAGCTCTGTTTGACATAGATAGGTAATCTGTTCCAGAGTATGGGAAGTCTCTGGGATAGGAATCTATCCCTCCAGCATGTTCTGTTTATTGTGGTGACAAGGTTTAGGTCCCTAGAGCATGTAGCTCGGAGGGATTGGGATTTCTTTAAGTGGAGCATATCCAACAGCTCTGGGTTTGACATAGCTTTGTATGTTAGGCAGAGATCGCCTCTGAGCAGGCGATATGCAACAGAGTAAAGCTGGAGTTTTTTGAGTTGGTCTGTGTAGGACATCTGTTTGAGGCCAGTAATCCTCTTTATGATGTATTTCTGTGGCCTTTCCAGTTGTAGATGTCTTGTGAGGTACATACCAAAAGGGGTGTTGTACTCTATAATGGGTCTAATGAGTGATGAGTAGAGTGGAACAATGACCTCTTTTTTTCTGGATGAGAAACCTTTTGTGATGAGGTGTGCCATGTAGAAGGATTTCCTGACCACTGTGGTGATGTGATTATCAAAGGAGAGACTACTGTCCCCCTGTGTCCCAAGGTCTCTTATCACACATTCGGTGTTAAGTAGACTACCGCCTATGTGGTAGCTCATGGGTACAGAGTTTTTAACTAAAGGGGATGGCAATGCACTTTTTGGCATTGAGCTTGAGACCATGGCTTTGACACCAGGCATCTGTCTCAGTGAGGCCCTTTTTTAGGATGTCCACATTGTTAGGAGTTTCGATTATGGCTCCTAGTTTGCAGTCATCTGTGAATTTAGTTATCCAAAGACCTTCTGTGTTAGCCTGTACTTCAGAGAAGTAGATACCAAACAGGAGAGGACCCAGGACTGAACCCTGTGGTACTCCACTTGTCACTGGTTTGAAGTCTGATTTGGAGTCTGCTACTTTCACAGTGTGGGTTCTGTCAGTAAGCCAGTTGGCAACCCATCTTGTGACATAAGGATTTGTACCTAGTTTAGTGAGTTTATGTATAATTCCAGAGTGGGGGATGGTGTCGAACACCTTGGCGAGATCTAGATAGGCTGTGTGAACCACCTTACCCTCATCTATGGCTTTGGTGACTGCTTCAAAGAAGTCTATCAGGTTTAGAAGACATGATCTGCCTTTTACAAACCCAAACTGTGTGGGGTCTAGAGTTTGGAGATCTCCAATGTCTTTGTTTATGAGTTCCATGATGATATATTCCATGTCCTTGCAGACCAGACTCAGGCTAATGGGGCGGCAGTTCCCAGGGTCTGTTATAGCCCCCCCCCTTTCTGAAGTGGGATAACCGTCGCTGTGTGCCATTTAATGGGCACTAAGCCTGAGGTGAGGCTATGATTGAACATGGTACTTAGGTGGGGTGCCAGTTCATTCTGTAGTTCATGTAGAAGGCAGCCTGGGATGTTGTCAGGTCCCATGGATGCTGTGTTCTTGGCTTTGGAGAGTGAGGTTTTTACCTGTGCAGCAGTGATTACAGGAACTTTGCATTCTTCCGGTATAAAGACGGGCTCTTTAGGGGGTGAGAGGAGGTAAAGTTAGCACTAAACCTATCAGCCAGGATGTTGGCAATATCAGTTGGTTCTGTATATTTAGTGTCATTGTGCTGTAACTCAGAGCAGATCTGAGTGTTGCCATTGAGATTCTTGACATAGCTATAGAATGCTTTGTAGTTGTCTTTAGAATCAGTGGCGATTTTGTTTTCATAACTAGCTTTTGAGGATTTTATGAGGGATCTCAGCTTCTTAATGAGGCTGACCAGGTAGTTCCTCCAATCATGGGATTTTACTCTTTTTTGCAACAGTTTCTTTCTTTTGTTGTAGAGTTTGTTTATGGTAGAAGACCACCAGATTGGCTTCCTTTTTTTGGAGGATAGGATCTCGGTTCTGTTAGGGATAGCATGATCCATGCACTCGTGTAAGTGCTTATAAAGTGCATTTGTGTAGGATTCAGCAGTCGTACCTCTACTGTCCATCTGCATGGGTATCGTGAAGTTTGCCACTTCTGTCTTAAGAAGCGTGAAGTTGGCTTTGGAGAAATTTTTTACGGTTGTTTTCCTAATGGGGGTGGGAGCAGGATGTGGATGTTTAGGGTGATTAGCTTGTGGTCGGATCTGAACAATGAGGAGCTGATCTCTGGTGTGGAACACCGGTCACCCATGTTGGTGATGACCAGGTCCAGTATATTGCAGCCCCTGGTGGGGGTATAGATAAGTTGATCCAAGGTGTTGGAATTGATGAATTCCAGAAAAACGTTGAGCAGAAGTGTTGGTACATGAGTAGTTTTCCCAGTTAATGGTGGGGTAGTAGAAATCACCCATTATTAGGGTGTTGTGTTGTACCTTAATATTTTCCAGTGTATCAAGAAAAGAGGATTGGGAATCCTGGGGCATGGTGGGGGGTCTGTAGCAAGCTACAATCTGGATTGCGGTTTTGCCCAGTGTTAGTTGAACTTGGATAATCTCGGATGCATTATGCTGAGCAACTAGCTTGGAGGTGTGGATATCCTTAATGAATATGGACACTCCTCCACCTTTAGTGTTTCGGTCCAGGTTTGATGGTCGAAAGGTATGGTATGAATTATAGCCTGGTAATGAACCAGGTCTCTGTCACTGTACAGATGTCGATGTTCTCCATTTTAAGGAGTGCCTCGAGTGAGTGCATTTTGAGGTTTAGACTTGCATTGAGTAGCATTACCCTCAGATTTTGCTTGCTTGTACCTGTTACAGTGGTGAATTTGTCATTTGAACCTTGCCTAAAAAAGGCACTATAGGGGTGGCAAGAGCCTTTGCCAGTATCCGGAATCCCAAGGGCGACAGGTGCAGGCCATCTCTGCCAAAGCATCGTGGTCTGTCGATCATGTCATCCCAGGCAGACAGATACTGGATTCCCTTGGAATGACACCAGAAGCTTAGCCAGTTGTTGAAGTCAATCATTTTGTCCTTGTACTGTGGTATCATTCTGGGTGATGGCAGGATGCTACTCAGGGCTAGAGTCATACCTGCCTTGGCTACAAGATCAGAGAGCTCCTCCATGTCTCTTTTCATGTAGTCCAGGGAGGTACATCTCAGGTCATTCACATCAACATGGACAATGACAGAGTCATATTTGTACTTGTTGTGGACTGACCTGAGTGCGTGCGTTATGTGGCAGATCTTGGCACCCGATAGGCAGCTGACAGTAACTTTCTCCTTGTTTAGCCTGTTGAGTGGAACATCAGTGTGTCTGACTATAGAGTCACCTATGACTAGAGTGTTGGGTACGTTATGCCTTATTGTCTGTAGTTGAGTGGCACACTGAGTATGTGGGCTATGTGTCATTTGGGTTGTGTTGGGAGGTGGAGGTTGCTTGCATTTCTGCTTTGGAGGTCTTGGTTGTTTGGGCAGATTTTTACTAAGAGCCTCCACGAATGTAGGTGTGTGTTTTTTGCTTCTGTGTATGTGTTTTGGTGGTGTAGGTTTTGAGGGACTATGTGATGAGTGTGGTGCGGTGCAAGTGTTTACCTTCTCCTCTTGACTGTCTAGTCCAGTCTTCAGTGAAGATAGCTTTGCTTCCAGTTTGGCTATATAAGTGCATCTCTCATAGGTCATAGTGTTGGGTGGTAGGAGGAGAGGGCTGTCTGTGTACATGATACAAATGCTGCATTGTCCCAAGATGTCCAGATTCATTAGGTAGACAGGAGAAAACACCGGGAGCTGACCTTTAGACATGCCTGGATAGGTGCTTATTTATTAAGTACTAAAATGTGTTTTCCTCTAGACAAGTAAGGAAAGTTGAGTGCTGTAGTAATTTGTAGCTTATTTAGTGCTTACAATGAGTTCTGAACAAGTACTGAGCTCAAAGAAACAGATTTGAGTGTTAAAACTAAAAAGCTGGCTAGTTGCAAGGGAAAATTTGAAGAGCAGACTTTATGGGGCCAGGAATAGTTTAACCCTAGTTAAGTGTGTGTGTGTGTGTGTGGGGGTCAGGAACTTACAAACAGTCCTGGATACAGCAAATCTGTATCTGGACAAGACTTGTTACAGGAAAGGGGGGAAGCAAGCTTAGAATTTTTTTCAGTAATTTTTTTTTTCAGTAAAGTGGAAATGGAGAAAGCTGGAACAGAAGTTAATTCAAGGTTAAGATTCTGAGTGGGTCGGTCTTCACAAATGTTCTCTATTAGATTGAATGAACTAATGACACTAAACTGGGAGGAGTGTCACAGATCAAATATACAGTATGGGTGGGCAACTTTAAAGCCACCAAGTATAAGAACACCACAACACTAGTGAGGGTGGGTGGGAAAACTATTACAGTTCCTAGCTGTAGCCACTAAATTAAAGTTTTAAACAGATCAAGGAGCAAGCAGACTCTAGAGAATGCTTTTAACTGTAAACAGACTAGATTAGAACACAAACACCTCAAAAAATCAAAGATGCACAGAAAAGCTTGGATAGAGCACTCAAACAGAAAATGCAACTCTCAGTATGAAAAAGCAGTTTACAGTGAAGTAATTCAGTAAACATGCAATTAGAGTAATGAAACATTATTTAGCAATGAAAAATACAGTTAAAACAGTATAAAACAGTACATAAATGCAGTGAAACAGTAAAAAAGCTTTATAACAGTGCAAAATGTAGTAGATTAACAGTATAGCACAATTATAAGTGTTTCTGAAGTGCAGTTCAGTGAAATAAGTGTAAGAAATAACTTATACTGCTCTCGGAATCTTAAGGAATTTCTGCTTAGTTTCAGTAATGAAATACCATCCACAGCCTGATAAATACAAGCACAACCTTTTCAAGACACATGGTTTATATACCAGTAAGGATGGAAGAGTTAGAAGATCAAATTACTACTCAGCCCCTGCTATTACCCAGTCACTCGTACTACAGAAGGTCAGGAGGCCCTGTTACTCTAAATAATAATGAAGACAGACTATCAGCAGAAAATGGCTGCCAGAAACACAGGAAACTCAAACAAAACTACCAAGCCTAGACAACAGCAGGCCTCTATCAAGATTATGCCACCTGAGCAGAACACAGAAACCTCACTTTACAAGCATAGAAAGAACACTCACAAAGAGAAAATACAAGTCTCAGAATGAAAAAACAGTTTACAATTTAGTAATTAAATAAAAATGCAATTATAGTAATGCACACTATTACAGTTCCTAGCTGTAGCCACTAAATGAAAGTTTTAAACAGATCAAGGAGCAAGCAGACTCTAGAGAATGTTTTTAACTGTAAACAGACTAGATTAGAATACAGAAACCTCAAAAAATCAAAAATGCACAGAAAAGCTCGGATAGAGCACTCAAACATAAAATACAACTCTCAGTATGAAAACGCAGTTTACAGTTAAGTAATTCAGTAAACATGCAATTAGAGTAATGAGACAGTATCTAGCAATGAAAAATACAGTTAAAACAGTATAAAACAGTACATAAATGCAGTGAAACAGTAAAAAAAGCTTTATAACTGCAAAATGAAGTAGATTAACAATATAGCACAATTATAAGTGTTTCAGAAGTGCAGTTTAGTGAAATAAGTATAAGAAATAACTTATCCTGCTCTTGGAATCTTAAGGAATTTCCGCTTAGTTTCAGTAATGAAATACCATCTGATAAATACAAGTTCTTTTACTTCCAGGTTCTTCTACTTATTTAGGCAGGAGAAACTTTTGATTACTTGTGTGTGTCTAAGAGAAACAAATGTTTTACTTAATAATGGCTGCAGAAGAAACATTCATTTTGCTTATTTAACGGCTGCAGGCAGGAGAAACATTTTACTTAATGGCTGCTTTTCTTACTTATTCAGGCAGGAGAAACTTTAGATTACGTGATTACTTTTAAAGGCAGGCAGGAGAAATGAACATTTTACTTAATGGCTGCAGGAGAAATATTTTGCTTATTTCAGGAGAAACCTTTTACATATTTAACAGCTCACTATGTGTGTGTCTAGGAGAAACAAACATTTTACTTAATGACTGCAGGAGAAACATTTTGCTTATTTAATGACTGCAGGCAGGAGAAATTGTGTGTTTAGGAACATTATTGTGCTGCAAGCAGGCAACTGCATATTGTAGGTGTGTGTGTGAAAACTGTGTTTAATGGCCTGGCAAGTGTGTATCTAGGAGAAACTTGCAGACCGGTCTGACAGCACATCTTTCTTCCAGCAGCTTCTTTAACTTATTTAGGCAGAAGAAACTTTTGATCACTTTTACTGTGTATGTCTGGGAAATGAATGTTTTACTTAACAGCTGGTTCTCTTACTTATTCAGGCAGGAGAGAATGTGTTTAACATTACTGCAAGCTAGAAGAAAGGGATGTGTGAAAACTGTGCTTAAATTAACTTATTTAACAGCCCAGCAAATTCACAGCTGGAATGTGCTGCAAGCAGGAGATTTGTGTATACAGGAAAATTATTATGCTGCGAGCAGGAGGTGTGTGTGTGTGTGTGTGTGTGTGTGTGTGTGTGTGTGTGTGTGTGTGTGTGTGTGTGTGCATACAGGAACATTATGCTGCAAGCAGGAGGTGTGTGTGTGTGTGTGTGTGTGTGTGTGTGTGTGTGTGTGTGTGTGTGTGTGTGTATGCCCCAGATAGGAGTTACGTAGACTCAAACCCTGTACCTTAGGTGCAAGAGCCTAAATTGTCTACCCATACCACTACCAGTTGTGATTTAAGGAGTTAACCATAGTTCTCAGCTGTCCAATGTTTTACAGAATGTTTGGCTCATACTTTTGGTCTGTTCCTCTTAAAATTTGTGGTTTTCTGGCAAACCAGTGAGAACTGAATTCACTAAATAATGACAGTAATTTAAGTGTCAGTCTTCCTATCTTTCAGGTAACAGATGGTAACACAAAACATTTTATTCTAGCAACTTTTCTAAGATTATACAAGCAATATTTAAAATGTGTCCTTGGTTGTGGGCTTTTGCCACCCCACAATAAAGTTTGGCTTTTTCCAGATTTCTGGGGCTGCATAGTTCTTCGGGGGAGATACGTTTGGTGCTGCTTATGCCAAGTCTGTTTATGTTGTTATTAGTAGCACAACAGGTAGCATGCTTGCTTTTAATGCAGAAGGGTGTGGGTTCTACTTCCACGATATGTAGATGGATTGCTGATACTGTACTGTGTTGCACTTTTAAGGGGGTGGATGCTGCAGTCCTGAGTATGTCCTCTTTGGTGGAGATACCTAGTAACTATGAACCTGTTATCAGTTTGCCATCCATTCTCTATTGCAATATTACTAGATTATAATTTTTTAATGTGAAATAGGTAATGTATTCCTCAAGGGAAGCAGGCACTTTATTTGTAAATGAAACAATGAAATATTAAGTTGTTTGCTAGCAGCAACCTTGTCATTAGTTACAGATCTCACAGATCTCTTTAATGTGGAATTAGTTGGATGATGCTTACTTCCTCAAAGATTGTGCATATTTACTGATACTGGTGGATTTTTAGAAGTTTGAGTAGACTTTTATGATAGAAATGTACTGAATTGGGTAGTTTTGTCATTATTGGTTCATGCATTTTGTTTCATTGCTTACTGGAAAAATGTTCAAAACAAAAAAATTAAAATGTGCTCTAACAAGTATGCTGTATTGTACAAGGAATGTAATTTAATACAATCAAGAAGGTGTGTCAAAGAAAACACATATGTTTCATGTGCATGGGGCCTATGACTTGAAAACAGCTCAAAGGTAATCTTTATCCGCCACTAGCCAGATGCATTTTCTTTGAATGTGGGTTTCAATGCTGTTTTAATGAATGTGAGTTTCAAGGGCAGAGAAGTTTTAATGCTAAGTCTGTTCTCATTGTGAGACTGTATTGCTTTGTTTAGCAGATGTCTATTAGTGTTTGTGGTATAAAATGTAAAATAAAAGTTTTAAATGAAATCCAAATAATCATCATAGAAGTAAAGCAATACACACATTACAGTGTTTATGGTAAATGGGGAGAAATAGCCAAGTAATGGGACATTGGAATGATTGCAAGGGGGAGTGCTGTGTATGAGGGGGGCCCCATTCGACCATGATTTTGTGAGGGGAGGAGGGCCGCAAACTCAAAGACAGCCCAGGGTGGCACAAACTCAAGCTACACCACTGATCAGTAGGCCATGGAGAATGACTTTTGGAGGTCCTAGCAAACTATAATATTCTTTTGCTATGATTAGAATATTGCCTACCATTAAATACCCTACTTTTACCACAAAACCCACATGCTGCAAGTCACTAAAGCCAAAATCCTAAACTACATCATCTTCTCCCTTCCCAGTGAACATTCTTGCTACACATTTAAAAAACAATGGTTACCATAAATTACTACAGGGTCTGGGCTAAGGCCATATTTTGGTTAAACCAAAAAATAATAAAGACAAACTGATAAAAAACAAATAAGGCAATGGACAGAGGATACTCCAACAAAATCCTACCAAAAATCACATGAGCAATTAATGATTAAAAATACATTGACTTATAAAATAGTCTGTTTAAAAGCAATCTGTTGAAAAATCTAATAAAAAACTGGTAGAAGTGTAAAACTGGCAGCCAAAATTCTTATAACACACCTAAACATATATGTAATAAATATGTATGTATTCAAAGGTTTAATAGTATAACATTTGATAATAAAAAATCCCATCAAATATGGACAACGAATGCATATACTGTTAAATACATTCATAATGATATATAAATATAATTTTGGTAGGTGTGGTTACTTGTTGGGGGAAGGTATTTAAGTGATTCTGTTTAATGGTGTTTCTTTGTCTGAGGAAGTACAGGCATTGACCTGTACAAAAGCGGTAACCTTATTAAACTACTTACTACTGAATTGGATTTTGTTGGAGTGTCATCTGTCCATTGCCTTATTTTCCATATTTTGGTTGTCTGTTCTTCAGTTTGCTTTTGAAAGTTGGCATCCCACAATTCCATTGGAGTGGGCATGGCTACACAATAACATATGGAAATTTTATGTTAATTAGCATGCAGATTTGTACCTATTTTTCATGGGCCTTTGTCTAGATTTTTGATGTTTCCAGGTTGAGAGGTATGGTTGTAAGTATGCATGTCTATGGTTTAAAATGTATTGTTTTGAAGCTTTCAGTGAAATATAATATAAAACCAAACTAGACCAAACCCAATGTGGGGGGCACACCCCCCTAACTATATATACTAACTCCAGGATTGCACTACAGTGGAGAAAAGGGCATATACCTTTTACTTGCCTTACAGTACACTACACAGTGCCAGTACTTCACTTCAGTGAAATGAGTTTTCAGTAATTTGAGCTATCAGCAATTTGTTCCGGGTTTTTTATATATATATATATATATATATATATATATATATATATATATATATATATATATACACACACACACACACACACACACGCAAACGCACACACACAAACGCACATGCACATACATACACTGTACACACATTATATGTATTCTTGCAAGTCATTGAATCAAAATGGCTGAAAGCCTCATTTAGTTGAATGTTGCTTTGAAGTTAAATACATCTTATCAAATGTGTTATACATACACAAAGTTTTGTAAATATGGTATAAATCGACAAAGTTTTGTAAATGTGTATACATACCCAAAAGGTTTACCTATGTGAATGAGAAGCACTGTCTTTCAGCTCACCAGTCATCATAAATCATACACCGAAAAATGATGAGCTGAAAAAACATTAAAAAAACTCCAAAAACTTTCTTTGCCAGGGGGAAGAAGCTCAACTACACCCCCTGTTGCGGAGATAAGCCCACTAAAATTATATACACTAACTCCATGATCACAAAACAGTGAAGAAAAGGGGAAGAAAACCCCCCAAAAAGTACCAACGTCTCAGGCAAAATGCACATGATGGCAGAGTCAGAGATGATGCATAAGTATGCCTACACAAAGTTCTGTAAAGGTGGTATACATACACAAAGGTCTGTAAATGTGGTATACATACACAAAAGTCTGTGAATGTGGTGTACATACACAAAGTTCTGTAAATGTGGTATACACACACAAAGGTCTGTAAATGTCATGTGCGCACACCAAGGTCTGTAAATGTGGTATACACACACAAAGGTTGATAAAATAGAATAGGAAGTTTGGGGAAATCTATGAAGTTTCACTGTTTGTTTGGAGTTATGTACGTATGCATAATCGCTGCGGCCATGGTTTCTGTTTGTACAATGTTGGGTATCCCCTGAGTGTGGCCTTTTCTCTTTCTTCTACAGTTGCGCACCACTGAGTATGGTTAAGTCAGGGGATGTGTGGTGTGAAGCTCTCCAATAAGAGAGTTACAAAAAAAAAACAAACAAACATCTTTTTGAAACACTTTCCCCTCCCTTGGGTACCTTTTTATTTTAAGTTGTCTCACTCAATTGGAAAATAACAAAACTGGGATTCAACCAAATGGGCTTTCATTCATTCAGATTCACTGATAAGGAATTCAGTCAAATGGTCATTCTAGATATTCAAAGAAATGTCACAGGATACCTCTGGTGTATATCATTTATTTGTTGCAAAATAGAAAACTAAAATGTAATCCTGGAACAGTGTTCTTTCAAGGTGGGATCTAAGGTAAGGAAGGCAGGGGAACATCAAACATGCATAAAAGCAATACATGTAGTACTAAAGTATAGTATAAAAATGGCATAGCTAAATAGAACAAATCCTACCGCAATGGTAAATTAGAAATAAACTTGAAAAATGCAACAGCTCACCTAGAGAAAAATAAACTTGTAAAATGTGACAACTTACCCATAGCCTGCCAGGAACCCAAGACTAGGAGGGCTGACTTTGTCGCTGAAGACAATCAGCTCTAAGCTGCTGTTGTTATTGGAGAATTTTTTGTCTTTCTGATTAACAACCCACCACTGCTGCTTATCTGTGTCATGTTTAGAACTACCTTTGAGTAGTACAGTGATGTTTTTGAACTCTCTATCAGGATCTGTTAATAGAAAGAAAGGCACATCTGTTTAAGCACTGGCACATTTTTATTGAAGTTAAAAATATATATAATACAACAGGTTTACTTTTAATAGCTTTTTAACAAAAACTGCAATCTATAATAACTGTATACAATATTTACATTAAGATAATGAATATAAACACCTTTTAATAGCAGAACCCTCAGCTGAAACAAAAAGAATTCACCTTTTCCCATGGTAAGTAGAAACATTTTGCAAGTTTTAGAGTAAGTACAATATATGCTCACAATAATATGACTTAAGAATACTTCCAAGTCTTTATCAATTTTGATTATAAAACTTACTATGCAAAATAAAGTCAATAAACAAATTATTTGAGATGAGTCTGTTAGAATTATTTGAAAATGTATGGACTCTGAATGACAAACAATTAAGAATTTATATTTCAGATTATTTCCCATGTGGACTATAATTTACAGAGTTGCTTCTAAACTTTGGAAGGAATTTGCAAGTCTTAATTTTCTTAAGAACAGTATTTGTGCAACCATCCCATGACATGGTGTCGAAAGTTAGTCAACTGATTGTTATATAGAGTTTTGCCAAAATATGGAGTGTAGCATAAATCATAAAATTATTATTAAGTCTTTATGAAAAATAAGTAAGACCACATTTCCAATTTAAATCCATTTTAAGATTATTTCCTCTTTTAAGTTTATTTTGCATTGCTGTTTAAATTTCTTTGGGCTTTGGACAGTCTTCAAAATCATGCATAAGGTATACTGCACTGGCCTGGCAAATGTTATAAAAAGCAGATATATTTGAGAATTGAGTAACTTCATTTGAATGTGTAAGATGTGCACTAAGGAAAATGACTGAAATAATATAATTTTAAATGGTTGATATTTGATGTTTGTTTTCCAAATATTTTCTCCAAAGTACATTTAATTAAATTTACACGAAAAGGTCATGATGTGGAAAAACAACACGTTTCATGATGTTTGAGCTTCTTGAATAAATCATATACTTTGGATGTACATTTCTTTGAGTTTAATGCCTGATAAAGTAATTAGAGTGGTTTTGGTATTTTCAGTATTGATAAAAGTAACTTTGGATTTTAAAATTATCCATATCATATTATTCACAGATGAGTAAACCAAAATGAAGAGAAAGAGCTGTACATAATTCATTGATGGGTTAGAGTTGTTGTTGTTTGTCTTTCGGCTTTTTCCCGGTAAGGGGTCACCACAGCGGAACTCCGGTCCGCTAATGATTGGCAGTAGATTTTTTTACGAAATGCCGAGGTGCCAGCTCGACGCTCAACCTTCAATGAAGACACGCCCATTTAGAGTACTAGTCTAGTAAACCAGGGGTCATGAGTTCAAATCTCATCAGGTCTACTTTTCATGCTTTAAACTGTCTAAAGTATGTGGGCAGTTGTGTATTTTTTCTAATTCCCAAAGGCATCTGCACTATACCCCAAAAAGTCCTAATTTCCACTTACTCATATCTCATCAGACCTGTCACTGAATACAATGCACCTTTTGACAAGTATTTGTCTAAACATATCACTCAGGCTTGAGAGACCTCAGAGATTTATAAATGGAAAGATCAGTTGTGTCACAACTTTTACTTATCAGAACATACTGGGAGCACTCTCTGGGTACTCAGTCTTTTATACACTCCTTCCTGGGGATTTGCATCTAGCCTTTCTAGCCATGAATGATTTAGCCCTGTTTGACCTCTTATTCCTTCACCGAACAAATGGTAGCTCAGATCCCCAGTTAAAGGAAGTTAACTTTCATCAACAGATAAATAAAATGCAATAGCATGCTAGACTCATATTCCAGTGTATCCTTCACCTTTAGAACAAACTTGCACAACATGTTAAGAGTAGCATTTGTCAAAGCAGACCTATATAATCCCTTAGACAAACTCAACTTCTCCTCTGAGCTATGCTGTCTTGCCCTTTTAAGGCTGGAGGAAACTTTTGAATATAGATTTTTAGCTAGGCTTGTAATTGTCTGCATACCTATTGTCTAATATTTACCTACAAACTGGCTTATTTTGTAACAGGAGAAAATATTTCGGGTCCATTGTTTTCCACCCAGGGGTGTACTCCGTTTTCAATTAGTTGGCTGAAGAAGTATATAAATGAAATCTAGATTTAACTTGTGAATTACTTCTTGAAATAATGCCGCTAAATCTATAACGAGATTATAAACATTCAGGTTAGATTTTTTTCTAGCTAGGCAAGGAAAGCCAAAGGTGTGAGAATTATATATACTTCCATGCTGGAGCTCAGTCTGTCATATTTAAGTTAATTATAATATAATTTAAAAGCAAGTAATACGTAAATAAATATGGCAGCTTCAAACTACTATTTTGCAAAAGACTAGACAGTTCACACAAGAAATTCCCCACTGGCTTAGGAGATCAAATGAATTTTGCTCTTTTGAATGAACTCACTTTGAATATTTTAAAAGGGCTAAGTTAGTAAGCATTCATTTTAATGATGGCAATTTATAACAATGAAAAATTCATACCAGACCATTAGGTCAGACTCTATAAATTTATTTTAAATTTGTCTATTTTTGCTAAAGTGAACTCTCCATACCCATCCATTATCTTAGGTCAGACTCTATAAATAGACATACAACATTTTAAAATGTTATTTTGATATCACTTAATACAATTTTTGGAAAATGCTATACCAAAGTATTTTAAATTAGAACTGAACACTAAACCTTGTAAATCTCTTTAGTATAATAATCAAGGAAGGAAATAGCATGCATTCTAACAGATTTAGTTTATACTTAGAAACATTTACAAATATAGCCTTTACTCTTCTTTATGTATGTAATGAGGGATGCATACATTGAATATTTGCACCATCTGCAACTGCTATAAAAGGGACTTTAACAGCTTTGAAGGTCGGTAGGTGGAACAGACATAACAAATAATTGCAGGTGAGATTGTTTTGATGACTATCATTGTGAATAATTACTTCTGATGATGAGATTATTTCTTGGGATACAAAGATGGTTACTGTAAGCAGTAAACCCTAACATGAGAACCAAACCCTCACAGTAACTCCTTCCAATACAGAGACTAACCCACTGCAGGAATTTCACACTGTGGTAGGCCATCCTGATGGCTGCATTGTATTACAATGAGGTATTCTTGGGGAGTGACTAATGCAAATTAGCCATGTGCTCTCCCCCAGAAATGCCTCTAGGAAGGGATTTATGTTGAAGTGTGATTCAGAGAATCACTTGGCTGTGTAAATTAGTATGGCCAGTCAATAGAATTAATATGACAAAAATGCTGTGGTCCCTCATTATAGCCAAGAGGGAAAAACACAGTGCAGGTAAGTTTAGGAAAGTTCTGCAGAGAAGCAGGGTGGAAGGCTGTGAGAGTGTATATGTGTGTGGCAGGGTGTGCATGCATCTGCAGGAGTATGAATGGAGCTGAATGACTCTGCGTGTGTGTGTGTGTGTGTGTGTGTGTTTGTGTGTGTGTGTGTGTGTGTGTGTCTGGCTGGATGCAGTAGGGGGAGTTAAGTAGAAGATTGATATTGTAGGTTGTGGTGTGCGTGTGTTTGTATGTGTGTCTGGGTGAGTGTTTCTGTGAGGACATTTGAGTGAGGATGCTGACTGTCCAGATTTTTGTCTCAAAATTTTGGTCTATTCCTCATAAAATTTTTGGTTTTCTGGCAACTCACTGGGATTATTTGAAGAGTGAAATTAGTAAATAATGTCATACATTTCAGTTTTAGACTTCATAACCTTTAGAAAATTGATTTTAATGCATACCCTGTTATTCCAGCAACTTTCTAAGTTTATAAGAGCAGTATTTAAAATCTGTCCCTATTTTGGGGCCTTTGTACCCCCATTATGTCAGGCTTTGTCCAGATTTTTTGAGTCAAGAGGTTGAGAGATGTTGTTGTATCTTTCAGCTTTTCCCAGTTAGGGGTCACCACAGTGGAACTCCGGTCCGATAATGATTGGCAGTAGATTTTTACGTGCCGAGTTGCCAGCTCTGATGCACAACCTTCAACGAAGGTACGCCCATTCATGCATGTCTCCACACAGAAGATGCTTTAGTTGAGAATCAAACAGGACAACGTCTTATGTGAGGCGACAACACTACCGCTGCACCACCACTGCAGTTAAGAGGTTGAGAGATATGGTATGTTATATTCACCGAATGTGTGCTGTTTGTGTGTGTGTGTGTGTGTGTGTGTGTGTGTGTGTGTGTGTGTGTGTGTGTGTGTGTGTGTGTGTGTGTGTGTGTGTTTGTGTGTGCTCGTGTGAATATCTGCATGTGTGTGGGAGACTGAATGATGATGGTGCCTATGCCAACATGCTGCATGGGCCACCAGTGGTAACTACCATCAAAACTTGCTGTTTAGCACTGGCAGTAATTACAGGTGATTCAGAGACATGCAAATTAGGTGATAATGAGGTTTTCCTCATTTTGTCTAATGCTGCCTCTGAATCACAATTTACATGAGAAGTAGGGAGTCTTTCTGAATTCCAGGCATTATCATTTGAAATTGTTGGGAGTATTCTATCTATGAACAGCATATGTTAGTATAGCATGTAACAGTCTTGCACTTGTAGGAAGTTGTTACCTTTCAAAGTTTTTGGTGCATTCATGGTGATTGCAATACGTTTTTCAGCTTTAAACCAGTTCATGCAGTTGATTCAATTGTATCACTTAATTCCTGCCACTTGCTGGTGCTGCAGTCCTAGCCAGTTCCAGGCAACATTAAACCTTATGGTTTCTGTGAGCTTCCCATCCTTGTATGTTTGGAGGGGGAAGACAATAGCAGCAGTTTGTGTACTTTTACTTCTTAACTTGTCTAACAACAAAAGGCATTAAGACACTTTTTTGTAATCTGTTACATGACTAAGTGGCAGCAGGCAGTGTCAAGGGCTGAATATTTGCAAGGCATAGTACCACTGCAATGTACCTTAACTTTGAGCTATGTCTTTGTATGTGGCATGCTTGGGAACCTTGGGCTACAGACTGTCACTTACAGTGAAGGACATCGGTGCTACCTCTGCTTTGGGCTTTTTGATTATGGTAAATATGCTGATAGCTTTCCAATTCCACTAATTATATTGAGCACCCCCTTTGCTCCACTAACCTTGCAGTGCTGACCACGGTTAGTTCTGAATAAGAATAATAAGGTAGCAGGTGGTCAAGAAGGCATCGCACACTACCTTATGCATTTCATTCCATTTTTACATTCAGATCCTTCTTTCTGGAAACTCTAGACTGGTGAAATTCTCTTTGAGATACTGTTTTGGTCATGTCACCTTCATGAATCTGTAGTCAAAGCATTTTAAGAGAAATGTTCCTGTTTTTGGCAGTATATACAGGTAGAAACAGGTCAGACTATTCAGTCTACTTGCTCTGTGTGTTCCCAAACCTGTAACTGAAGTGTAAGTTTTGTAAACTGTAAAATAACTAAGAAAACATAAACATGGCAAATGAAAAAAATATTTTTTTATTATATAGGTAAATCAATTTTATATTGCTAGCTTTTGTGCTCAGTGTTATCTCTTATCAAATTTAAAATAGATTAAGGCTGTCTTGATAGGGCAGCCATGGTGGTGCAGCGGTTAGCGTTGCCGTCTCACAGCAAGAGGTTCTCCAGTTTGGTTCTCGGCTGGGGTGCCTTCTGTGTGGAGTCTGCATGTCCTCCCTGTGGTTGCTTGGGTTTCCTCCAGTTGCTCCAGTTTCCTTCCATATCCCAAAGACATGCTGTAGGTGGATTGGATACTCTCAACTGGCCCTAGGTGTGTGTGTGTTGTGTGTGTGTGTGTGTGTGTGTGTGTGTGTGTGTGTGTGTGTGTGTGTGTGTGTGTGTGTGTGTGTGTGTGTGCCTTCTGTGGAAGGTTGGGTGCTGGGATGGCAACTCAACACTGTAAAACTCCACTGTCAATTGTTCTGCAGACCGTTATTCCATTGTGGTGACCCCTAACCAGGATAAGCCAAAAGGAGATGATGATTAAGGTTGTCTCGATGTATTGATACATTTGCACAAGATTGGATGTAGACAGTCTTAATTAGCACAAATGAAAACATTTCCATTCTTAAATTGGAAAGAGTAAAAAACTCATAATTCTGCCCCATTTCATAGCTTGCATTATTTTTGCCACAGAAGCTGGGACATAAAAAAGTACTTTTTCCTAAACTATATTAGGATGCCTGCTTCATTGAGGAAACCCTTATCCGGTTACTTCTTTAACAACTTTTAGAACAAAGCAGAACTGATGCTTTCAGTATATAAATAACTTTAAAAGGTCCATAACTGCATGTTAATACATTTGTAAAACTGAGAATCTACCTTTTGGAAATATCAAATAATAATAATAATAACAAAATAAAAATTCTCACCTCTGAAAAACTGCTTTACTGGTTTTGCATTGGAATCACTTGGTGCTTTTATATAATATGGATACATATTTTCTAATGTCCTGTATACAAGAAAAATAATATGGTTATCCCTCAATTTAATATTATAAATCTGCTAATTAAAGCACATGACTTTTTATGCTGATATTTTTCATAGTTTGAAACTGAGATGACATTCAATTTCTTTTTAAATATTTTTGCATTGAGTTAAACTCCATTTGACTGATTCAAATCACAGGGAACTATCTCTTAATGATCACAGTTTAACTGCCTATTGATGCAGAAATCATATCTTTATTCCATACGTATTCTGATTTAATCTCTGGAATAATATATTTAATTGCATTTAACAAAAATAGAAACTTACACAGGCTCTGAGTTTTCCCCCACCATCATCTTGACAAGGCTTTCTCTAGTTTTGTTCTGTAAGTTGACTGTATGCTTGTCAGATGCTATTTCAGCCTTAGCACCAAGACTCAGATTTCTAAATTTAAAAAGAAGTATAACATGTTAGCCATTAAACATCTGCTTAATGAAAAATATGAAATAAGGTGGAGTCAAATGTGAAGTGAATGCAGTGTAAAATAACTCTCAAAATTAGACATAATAATGAAAAAGCAAAACAAAATGTTTACGGTATATTAAGGCAATTTATTTTTTAAAATCTTTACTTCCTTGACATTCCTTCTTGTATATTAGCCTCTTGATGACAAGTTTTGTCTTCTTAAAAATATAGCTACTTGTGATTCCAGTTTTCTTTTTCTTTTTAGTGTGTGGATACTTTTTTTCTGGAGTTACTGGAGTCATACACTGATGCGCTTGTTTTTCTTGGTTTTGTAACTGATCATGTAACACTAACATTTAGATTCTTCTCTTCACAGTTTGATGAATTCTGTACATACTGAGCCCCATAGTAAACAGGCTACATATCACTTAACATGGTTTGCAAACTTTGCAAACTTAATTAGAGAAATTAAAGCACTTTTCCTCATGTCACATTCGTGGCAATACAGACTGTTTTCCTAGACTTCACCTGGGATAGAAGGTCTAGATTTATCAGATTTCTTGATCAATTGTGGTAGAAGGTCTGGATTTACCAACTTTCATATAGTTGTAAAAGATTCATAGAATTTACAGGATACTCAACCTACTATAATTTTTAAAACCCTCTTTGCTTTTGCTGTGATCTTTAGACCTTGCAAGGATGCCAGCTGCTGGGGTGAAGTCTGAATTAGGGGAAAGACCGCAGTACTACTATTATATACAAAACACCTTATTTACCTGACTGTGTGATAAGAATTGTATGGATTATGTATGTGCTGATGGTAGCAGTGTAACAGTATATGACCCTTCTAAAACAGGAAAATGCATGTATCAGTTCAAATATTTGATTCCACCCTACTCTAATAGTTGCAGACTGCTTTTGTTAGGACTGGCAACTTTGTCTTGATTATAACAGTCAGTAATAGTAAGTAATGCTGAAACAGATCCCTGCATAAACAGACAGGACTACTCTGTGAATCTGCTATTGCATCAGCTATAGTTGCAGGGGAAGAAGACTCCTGGTGTCTGTTCTGTTTTGAATGTTAAACAACCATTATGGAATAAATAGAAATAAGTCGTAAATGGGAAACATCAAACTGTTGGAGACGTAGGGCCAGCTGTTACACTCTATATGCAGTCTGCTTTCAACAACTAACTTTTATATAATTACTTCTCGCTTTCAATGAATGTTCAGTATTTGTTTCTACAGAATGCTATAACCTGAAGAGTAAATCAAACTGGAATGTTACCACACTGCCTAAGCCACTGTCAGTGTTAGTAAATAGCAAAAAGACATTGTATCGGCTGTTAGTAAATAGCAAAAAGACATTGTATCGGCTGTTAGTAAATAGCAAAAAGACATTGTATCGGCTGTTAGTAAATAGCAAAAAGACATTGTACCGGTTGTTAGTAAATAGCAAAAAGACATTGTATCGGTTGTTAGTAAATAGCAAAAAAGACATTGTATCGGTTGTTAGTAAATAGCAAAAAGACATTGTATCGGCTGTTAGTAAATAGCAAAAGGACATTGTATCGGCTGTTAGTAACATAGCAAAAAGACATTGTATCGGCTGTTAGTAACATAGCAAAAAGACATTGTATCGGTTGTTAGTAAATAGCAAAAAGACATTGTATCAGCAGATTGACTGCACATCTAGGTTCCACCCCATTTCCCAGAATATTACCCACTGCAAAATAATCTACACAAAAGTTTGCAACATTTTAGATTGTAACATACTGATTCTAAATATTGCAAGCCCAAACATGGAAAGACTTTTATAATGCCATTGTCACGATTAATTATTCATGCCTAGGGTGTAAACATATATAAAATTGTTGTAGTCTTACAGCTGACAAGCAGAATGCAGCAGAACAAAGTTTCCCAGTTTTAGTTTATGTACACATCTATTCTACACCTAACAGACAAAGGAAACAGTTGTTTTAATCAGGTAAGTTAGTGTTGAGTAGGTTTAGAAGGGTTGGTATGAAGACCCCAAATGCTCTTCCTACCTTTCATACCACCCTTTGATATCCACACACTGTACAAATCATCACTTTAGGCCAAAAATTGTATTTATGGATCGATGAACACCGATAGGTGCCTGTGATCAGAAATATTTGGTTAGGCACCAATCAATAGCAACAGTCGTGGCAAGATACATCCCAAATTTTAAAAGAGAATGAGTCAAGTGTCTGAGTGAATATGTGAAATAACGGTAAGTGGATGGTTATGAAGAAAGAGAGAGATGAATCATAAATGCAAAGAAAAATGTTGTTTTGATATATTCTGGAAGAAGAAGAAAAAAAGTGTTATGGGGCAGGCCAAACAAACCATAAATTTCTTAATATTAAGAGTAGCCTAGCAAATAAAGTATTTGATGTGTCAACTAGAATCATACTAGGAAGGGAAGATATGGGGCAACAATAAATGTAATTACCTCCAGAGTGTGTGTGTGTGTGTGTGTGTGTGCGTGTGTGTGTGTGTGTGTGTGTGTGTGTGTGTATATATGTGTGTGTGTGTGTGTGTGTGTGTGTGTGTGTGTGTGTGTGTGTGTGTGTGTGTGTCTGTGTGTTTGAGGGAGCGGGGCGGGGACAGAGAGAGAGAGAGAATGTAGTCAGCCTAGAAACATTAACTGGCTGTTCTTTCACAATGCTATCCTGTTGTTCTTAGTAAATTTTGGATCACTACTTGTATAGTGTATGTGTTTGAAATAGTTGGCTTATGGCAGATATCATAAAGATATCTATTGCCATCTTAGTGTTTACTAATGGTGATCTATAAAATAGCAGTTTTATCAAAACCCCATTGTGCTGTACATCTTAAAAAAGAAGTAGTGGAATTTAAATAGCTTAAAAATCTAACAATTCATCTACATTACCAGCATATAGAAAAATCAAACCATCAGTGCAGCAACTATAAAAATAAAGCTTATTTATATGGTGAAACAAAACAGTCATCCAGAGCCAGATCATGATCAAATGGGGTCTTAGGCAGGGTAATGGACCAAGACCCCCCCCACCCACAGCCATTCCCATGTCCGATTACTTGGTTCTTTCCCCAGTAACCATAAACACCATTCATATCTGTCAGTGTGCATATTATTATTTTTTATTGAATTTTGTAATGATTACAGGAAATTGGACTTAATTAAAAATTTATTTCAAATTTTATTGCACAGTCTCACATTGAAAGTAGAGTTAGCATGAGCAATACAATTTCACATTAATAGAAAATGCAACTGACCAGTGGCAGATTAAATGTACCTTGGTTGCTGAGCAGTTTTCAAACTATAAGCCCCTCACCCCTGCATGTGGTTTTGGATTCACCTTCACGATTGATTTAAATTACACTTGTTTATCCCACAGTTATAGCTACATTGTTGACTGCATCCTTCTCAGATGCCTTGTGAAAAATAACAGCAATAATAGTGATAATTGTGAAAAATAACAGCAATAATAGTGATAACATTTACATATTTCAGATTTGTTTCACACAAACACACAGTAGCCAAAGTGTTTCAACTGATTCTCATACATACAAGTACATTAGCCAGATTAAAGACCATTTAAAAATGACCAAAAGAGTAGAGCATAAGGTAATTTCATCCACAGAGAGCCCCCGCCCCACCAGAAGTTATAGCCCCTTTGTTGACTGTGTACACCACCTCCTTATTGTTATGAAGAAACACATTATGTTTACTTTATTGGTGTCTTTGGGTGAACTACATGAAACTGTATAAAGATCACTTGCCTCATACTATAAGATACAGCCATGTGTAGCACAGTTTAAACAGAGGTGTATTCATGACAGTGTCAGAAATATTAACCAGCTGATAAGATATGCTAAGTCAATATGCACAATGTCTGCAATAGTAAAACTCAGCATAATTCCACATTAAAGAGAACTATTACAAATGTAGAGGATGAGGTTGGCAAGCAACTATGCATTTCAGTGCTTCCTCTACATATGCAGTTCCTGCTGCCCTTGAATAAATTGCTTATGTTACATTAAAAAAATAGTGTGCTGGTGATATTGCCACAACATTTTCTGAGGTACATCAGCTATGCAATATGGAATGGCTGGCATCAATGACAGCAGGCTCATAGCTACTTGGTATGCAGTTCTGGAGGCCATTAAGTAGGTTAATCCAAATTTACAATTCCTTGAAAGCATTCTCTAGTTAAGTGACCTGCTCAGTGTCACACATTAGTTAAATGGCGATGGAAAGATTCAAACCCTTGTCACGGGAAGCGGCTTATTAACAAGTCAGAACTTTAGTCCTTTGCACTAACTGCCAGCGTTTCAGCTTTTACCTAAATATAGAAGTCGTTACAATCCAGTCTTGCAGAGAAGACTGCATCACAGTAATATGCAAGAACGACTACATAAAGGATACTGAACATCAGACAGTTCTGATCATCACTTTTAATAAAGCAGACTGTATGACCTGACAAATGTCAACTCCTTTTCATTTGTTGGAGGTTGTAAAAAAAGCAACTGCAAAAATATATTGTTAAAATGCGACATGTTTAGCATGTTTAGACTATATTACACAATCCAGACCCATTAATGAACTAATTATTTAGTGCAACAAATAAAGCAAAAACTGAGGACAATATCAATATTGCATTAACTTATGTTCAGCAGTCCACATGTAATACAAAAAACAAAACAAAAAACAGAACTATTACCTCATACAACATGCTGATTTTTCATATTTATTTTTTGGGTGGGGGTTACATGCTTGTAGGACATCTATATCTCATTTTTGACTTCCCTGTGTCTTCTTTGCCATCAGGAATAGCTATCTTTCTGACATCACTCATTTCAGGTATGAACTAGATGGATGGCTATTAATGCTGAATCGTTGCAGTATACACCTCCAGAGACTACCCAGGGGATAGTGGACAAATGAAGCCATGTGCAAGTTAATGAATCAGGTCCCTGGCAGCCATACCAATATCTTGGGTGTATCTCCCCAATGACCACATATGCTCTTAATGTATGGGAGTGTGCATGCTATTTTATTCTTTACTTTTACAATATCACATAAATTTGATTTCATTTAAATCTTTTATTTCAAATTTTACAGAAAAATATACTGACATTGAAAGCAGAGTTAGCATGAGAAATAGTAAACTTCTTTTCTCTAGAAAGTCACATTTAGTGTAAATGTATCAGGCAACCCATCAAACTGCAAGAGATGTCCTGAGATTCATACTCAGCATATAGTGAAGTACTAATTAGCACTTAAGTGAAGGGTGAAGGAACCCAGAAAACAAATGTGTAATGCATTTGATGATAGGCTAGAACAGTCCACTGGACACAAGTGTCCATTTTCTAGAGCAGCCTAGCATAGGAGCACTACCTGGTGAAGTTACTTTGTCAGAGTTACACAGAAGACAAATGAAGGCTGAGGGAATCAAACCATGCACTACAGGAAGCACATAATTAACAGTTCATAGCTTTACTCATCTGCTCTAACTGCTAGACAAACTTATAGCCCAAACACAGTACATATCACAGCTGTGTGCCTGCAAAATAAAAAAAACAAGCTAAATTAAAAATGCATTCATAGTTAAAATATTAACATTAAACTCATAGATTTCATGCTGTTCGGTTTATGCACAGCTATATGTACACCCCTCTCATCCAACACAGCATGTCAGAGGGAGGTAGGGCTTAAGGAAAAATACCTGTGCAATGGTAATGCTGGGATTGGATGACCCTTTATCTCTTGTCTACCTCCACCATTCTGCAACATAAAAATGACCCATTCTACCAGTGTTGTGCAAGATGGTGGACCTCTAGTCTGGAGAGGCTAGGCCTGACAAGGAGAGCAGATATTTGGGAGGGGGAATGATTATGATCAGCTGTTGGTGTGAGGAAAAGATTAAAATTGGAAATTTGAAATGCTAAGTAATACTAACATTGTTATTAAAAGTTATTCTATGTTTACCTTTGAATGCTCCATGATATGACAAGGAAAAAGGCAGAAGATGTGTCATTTAGCCTCTCTATCATCATATTTCGACTTGGAGGGCTGATGGTCCACAAGGAATTTGAATTTCCTTCTAGGTTGGCTACTGTAACATCTTCATGTGAGTAAGCCTCAAGGAACTGGAGGGCAGACTGAAAAAAAGGAAATGAGACATGTTGAATATAACAGCCAAAAACAGTATAGTATAATGTGGTTTTTAAAAGAATTACAAAGGAACTATGACAAGTTAGCAAAAGTTTTTCATTTCCTTAAGAAAAGAGAGAAGATACAGGTTTGTGCAGATGTACGTATTACAAATTTGTAGGCTATCCAAATGCAGATTTAAAACATTTTCCCCACCATGTTCCATACAGAGGGCTATGACTCTATCTACTTATAATAAATTCTAAAGTCACTGCACCTTGGGGGAAAGGAAATTACCCCACTGAAGTGTCCACCACATGTCGGTATACAGAGCCAAACCTTGCCAACTACAGCATTTGCACAAAACCCCTGACAGCAGCTATATGAATATTGATCTGAACTCATTTACACAGTGCTGTCTTTTCAATGCTTGTCCTCTTTCCACTCTTACGAACTACATAAGATGCTATGTATGGAATCTGAACCATGAATATATGTTAATGTACCTTAGACACATTGCAGCTGGAGACATTTGGTGAGATGTATATAAAATCACTGGTTGTTTTTAAATTATTTAATAATATGCAGATTATCTGACTGAAAGCTTTGAAGCAAACTAAAGCAGGTAGACATCAAGGTAAATTTCAGTTAACACTCAAAAATGCATAAAAACTGAGTGAAGATTAAGACAACTTTCATGCCAGCAAGGTGTAATACAGTATAGTTAAAGGAGTCATATGCATAAATTGTCACATTGTTGACTGAATAGGATCACAGGGAATAAAAAAACAACTGAACTTTGTGACCATTTGCACTTTGACAGTACCTAACCTTAGAATGGACCTCCTTTTCATGGTAATTTTCAAGGTAACAATTCATTTTTTTACCCATGTTTTGTTAAAAGAGGCATCAAATATCTAACAACTCGCTGCAAGCTGGAAGTACATTTACACATCTTGCACTATGAGCTATATAGCCTATCAATGTTCATATGTTATACCAAAAGAAAGCCACCTTTCTGGTAGGCATGCTATACCACTGGAAATTGCTTCAAAACCTAGCTTGCCAAGGAATACAAGAAACGTCCTTATCTTTGTTCTCCAGCTACCTCTCAAATAGGTGACAGGCAGTAACATGTCAAAATGACAGCTCTTCTTCCCTTCCCGTTACAGTGAGTGTCCCTCAAGGATCTGTTTTCAATCCACTATTGTTCAATATATTCATCAATGATCTCCACCTAACTTCTAAACAAGCAACTGTCATACAGTATGCAGACAATTTAACTGTTCTAACAACATAGATACACTAAAACAACTCACCCAAGAGTCTTTCTCCACCATAGAAGCCTGGCTGTCTGATACACAGTTGCTGATTAATCCTAAAAAAAAAATCTGATCCTATTTACCTCAAACTATTCAAGGGACAAGAAAAATCATTTCAATATCCCTTCCTCTAACAACATAAACATACAGCAAGTAAGTCATACCTAATCTTCCAGGTGTCACTATTGATGAAAGTTTAAAACTTGATCATCACATAATACAAGCAGTAAAAATTTGGAGCAAAAGCTAGGCGTCCTCTATAAAATCAAGCAATACCTCACAGAAAATTCCAGAAAAAGAACTGCTCAATCCTTTGTCATCCCTATACTGTTTTATGCTACACCCATCTTGATTAACCTACAATCCACTCAACACCCACTCTTGGAACAGTGCTATAATAAGATGGCAAAATTAGCTGCCAATCATCATTATAGGGTACATCACTGTTTGAACTTAAAAAACTTCAGTGGTTAGACCTAACACATTACCTTACATTTTCTCAACTGGCGACTTCCTGTTAACTCATCTATCATCCAGACAAATACCCTAGTTTGAAAAATATAACCCAAGCAGACAGCTGAGATCCACTGACAAAATGTTATGAACTGTTACAAAAGTTAACAGCTCAGCTGGTGACTCTTTCTACTCTTCTTTCCTGGGCAAAATTTGCAACTCCCTTCGTTTCACTATAAGAAACAGAGTAAACACCAATTATTTTAAAGCACAAACAAAATTATATCTTAAAATACCTGACTTTGTATCAGCACAGTTCCTGGATGATAAATGTGCTGCTCCCTTACTTCCTCCTTTTCTTTCCAAGCACTATACCCTTAGTTACAGGTCCAAAATCTTTTCCATATCCTCTACATCTCCATCTTCTTCCATCTATCTATCCTAAAACATTCTGTCTCATCTCTTAATACTAATCCTCCATCTTCCTCCTCTTCTCTCTCCTTGTCCTCTACCTCTCCATCTTCTTCCTTCTACCTATCCTAAAACATTCTCTCTTATGTCTTAATACTAGTCCTCTAGCTTCCTCCTTTTCTCTCCTTCTCTCAAGTTCATTTCCAAATATGTTTCATAGCTCTTCACATGATGCTGCTATTAATTAATGACATTCTGTTCTGTTTATTTGTATACCTCTGTTTATTTGTGTAATATTGGATTTTTTTACAGCTTTTCTCCTCAGGCCTCCATTGAAAAGTGGTAGCTCGCTGCTCATTTGGTCTATCCCAGTGAACAAGCCTGAAAAGTGAATTAAACAGTATGTAATAGAACAGCATAGATGGAAATACCAGTATGCTGGAGACAACACTGTACATGATTAACTAACTTCACCAATGAGCTAACACATCTCGCTTTTCACTATTTCCTCCTATTCTCCACTGTAGTAGTAAGGACTCTGCCTTTGCAAATATGTACTTATATGAAAGTTTTTTTGAGTACAGCTTTTCTTCCATGACAATGACAATACTGTAACTTCACTATCACTGTCCTGTAACAACCCATTTGAACTTTTGTACAATGAGTTACTACCTCAAATTTTCACTGAACAAACTATGGCCCGACTTAAAAAAATGATAAATTCACATTACATGTGCCATTACTCTTTTATCATATTCTTGAAAAGTTAAGTTGTTACTATATGAGTACAACTTTGGCTGAGTCTATAATTAGTCAAGCTATGATCCATGCTCTACCCTGTAAACAAAATATAAAATCAATTGATCAATCAACCAATTAATCAATCAAACAAGCGAAGTAAGCAGACCAAAACTCCAAGCAAGATCAGGTTAACGTATTTTTTAATAAAAGCGTTTTCGCTCCTAGCCAAAACCAGGAGCTTCCTCAGACAGTATAAAAAAGGCGCCTCTAAAAGAGACTTTATATAATTGATGGTAAAAACCACAATTAATATTAACTCTTCTTAAATGTGTACTTACAAAAAAAGCACAAAATGACCCAAATTGTCAGGTGCTATAACAAAAACAACTAATTTCTTTATAAACAATTCAAGGACTTATTTAAAAGCCCATGCCCAATGAAGGGGATGGGTTAATTTCATAACTTGACATACAAATAGATGCCCCTAACACAAATGTGTACCTATATTACATATCCCCCAAAAAAAGGAGGATTTTGATATATATAAATTACAAAAAAATTTTTCACAAACATGGCAATAAAGTGAAATGGGGTAAAATTTCCTGTGTGTTATGAGATTATTCTATTCTATACTCTAAGTCCGTCATTTACATCGCGTTTTGTAACTGCTGTCCGGCATTTTATGTTGGAAAAACGGACCGCAAACTGCGGGACCGTGTTTACCAACATAACTATGCCATAAAAAATAAGAAAACTGATAACGCCCTTTCAAAACACGTACTTGACAACATAGGACACAGTTTCTCCTTTATGGGAATTGATGGAGTGAAAGTGGGGGTTAGGGGGGGCCCTCAATCATTACTCCTTGAATTAAAAGAATTAGAATGGCAACTATTACTAAACGCTTTTTCCCCACCTGGTTTAAATGACTTGTGCAATATATCCATCATTTTAAAATACAAAAGTTATCTTAGGAATTGATACCATCCTTTGATAAAAATAATCTCATAACACACAGGAAATTTTACCCCATTTCACTTTATTGCCATGTTTGTGAAAAATTTTTTTGTAATTTATATATATCAAAATCCTCCTTTTTTTGGGGGATATGTAATATAGGTACACATTTGTGTTAGGGGCATCTATTTGTATGTCAAGTTATGAAATTAACCCAAGTAAGTACACATTTAAGAAGAGTTAATATTAATTGTGGTTTTTACCATCAATTATATAAAGTCTCTTTTAGAGGTGTAAATATATGGTTAAATGTTTTGGTAATTAACTTGCCTTGTATATCTTTTCATTTTTAAAAAAATTGGAGCTTTTAAATTATGCTTAATGAGGTATTTGCGCAGGATATGACATCACATAGATGTGTTTAAAAGTGATTTGGCGCCTTTTTTATACTGTCTGAGGAAGCTCCTGGTTTTGGCTAGGAGCGAAAACGCTTTTATTAAAAAATACGTTAACCTGATCTTGCTTGGAGTTTTGGTCTGCTTACTTCGCTTGTTTCATTAGTTTCTTCCTTGTTGGTTTCAATTAATCAATCAAGGCAATGCTGCAGAAATTTCCCAGGAAACGAGCTTCCTGAATTTTAGCTGTGACACAGAAAGGAAAAGGTCATACATAATGTGTGGAGGTCACAACACTCAAGTAAGAGTGACAGCAATAGATATCTAAGTATCATTTCAATGGAAAGTGATTTTCTGAAGTAGTTATGCAGCTGAAGAAAGAGTAATTGAAAACATCATGTCAACACTAGTGAAAATACTCTATAGATTTGTTTAAGCAGTTCTGCAGAGAATACCAATAGGAAGAATGTGTTTCATTGTCATTCTGCTTAGGAAAAAAATACTTACAGCTAATGATGAAACATCTTTTTTTAGCTTCTCAAAGTCATGAGATGTAAGATCTCGTAGCTCCTTCTGCTGTGCACTCATGGTGAAAATTGGCTGAAAGAGGGAGATTTGTAAAGTTTAACTGTTTATGTAAGGCAAAATGTAGACTTTAACAGCAATTTTGATATAGCATGTTTATCTTTCACATACGGAGCTCAGTTAGTTCTAGAAAAATATTAAGAATAGATATTTGCATATAAAATACTCTGAAATTCTAATAAACCACTACAAAAACATAAATATTCTTTCTTAAAAGCTTTCATATTGAATGTGTTGAGGGTGGTTATCTGTTGCTATTATATTTTAAACCAAACTGTTTTGGGTGTAATTTGTATCACCTTGCTGCCTGCTATCAGCTCTCCATGATCGATTAAGTTCAGACTCGACAGGTAGCACATTCCCAGTAACTCCCACACTTAGTGCAGAAGGCTGTGGGTTCCACCCCTACACCAGGCAGCTGGCTTAATTTTCCAGTACTCACACTGCAGTGTAGCATAAGGGGTTTTCCTCCTCTCCAGGTGCGTCATCCTTCAGATGAGATGGTAAAACAATGTCCCAGATGCCTGAGTTGGTGGCAGCTGAGGTGGATGTAAAATATCCCATGGCACTTATTGAAACAAACATTTCAATTTTCTTACTAGTTATCATTTTTCTTATAACAGCCTCATTATTATTCTTCCATAACTGACCCTGAGTCCTACTTCCACAGCCATAATCTGATTTTTCCCAATATATCTGATAAAAGCCATTTCTCATTAAACAAAATTTCATTTAGTATTAACCCGTATTACAAAAAATAAATTCATATCTACCCTTCTCACACATTCTTTCTTCTTATTCTTATATCCATATACAATCATATTGATATCTGTATTATTTATGTAATTAGCTACTTTATTCACAATCTCATTCATTACCAATGCAAAGAATATTCCATTCATGGGACATCCTTGTCTTAGACCAAAATTCTTGCATATTTTTTTACTCAGCCACCCATTCACTAACACTCTCACTCTATTATTTTTATATGCTGACATACACATTCTTCTAATTCTATTACCTATTCCATACTTCACCATAACATCCCACAGATTATAATGTCCTACTATATCAAATGTCTTGCTAATACTATGAGTTATCTCCCTCCCTTTTACTTATAATATCACTCACAATTTCTCTGACAAGCAATAACAATTCTTAATACTGTTTCCCTTTTATACCATAAATACTTTATTTTATAATATCCCTCATCAGTCCTTCCATTCTCCTCTGTATTACTCTCATAAAAATTATAATCTCTGTTATTTGGTGTGAAGGCTGTCTGATTTTTTATTTCATTTTTCTCATCTTTCTTCCATATAAATTTTAATATCCCACTATATAACTCTTCATAACAAAAGCAGTCCTTCAATCATTTATTCAATACATTTATAAAATACTGTCTTTGCAGATTCATTACCTTCGTGTACATTCCTTACCCTTTACTGTCTGGGCCTAATACTGAACTTCATCCAAATTACCAATAATAGTTTCTTTCTCAAATTTGTCCTTAACTCATTCTGGATTTTATTTTTTTACTTTACATTCTCTCATATTTTCCTTCGTTTTACTCATACATATTTTCCGCTTGCTTTACAAGAATGTGCTCTTGTGTTCTTTTTGCCTCTCTTTTTACATTTTTCATTTCTCTCATTATTCTAATATCCTCCTTTATTATTTTGCCCAGCTATGCAGATACATCCTCCCTTGTCTCGTGTAAATAATATCATTCTCTAATCAGTCATGCCTTATTTTTTCTTGATTTCTTTTATGTTTCTTCTTCCATACCATAATACTCTCTTGTATTATTCTCTAAATTCTTTAATATATTTATGTACATTTTCACATACTTCACATGCTTTTCCTTTCTTACATCATCCTGACATTAAAAAAAAACACTTTTTGTACTTCTATTTAAATTCAGTCCACCATTCAGGACAGTTTTTCTAGAAGTCCTTCATGTTTACATGATCTTTCCATAACTGAAATGCTTTCCACTTTCCACTTTCATCCCATACTTTCTTATTTGTTCTTTTTGTTCTTTTTGTTCCCTTTCCTATTGTAACATGCTCTCTTTCTTCCATCACCTCTATCCATATGGATAAATGGTCTGAAAAAACATCACGACTGTATCACCGTCTGCTACCATCAAGTCTTCTGCTAATACAAAATAATCAGTTTCAGATCTAAGTGCTCCTTCTATAAGTCCATTGACTTTTGTTCCTCACAGCTAATTTACCAAATTTAACATTGCCTGTATTTTTACATCTTCCCCTTATATCACAATTAAAGTCCTCTGCAATTATAATTTTCATGTTAATCACCATATTGTCTAATATTTGATGAAACGGATTCTCTCATTCCTTGCTAGTTATATATGCATATAATATGATAATTCTTGGAACATGTTCTCTCCACCTTATATCCACAGCAGTTAACCTTCCTATCCTTATCAGTGTTGCACCTAGTATTTTCACTGTTTTTACATGACACAGACAATTACTCCTACCCTGCCCTGCCAGGTCTTCTAGTGCCTGAGCCAATAATCACTCTCATGTCATCTGGGTTATAGTAAGGACTTGGCCTTCTACACCACAAACCCAGGATTTTAAAACATACTTTTGCCTGAAATTTTTTTTGCCAGCTTAGATATATTTTTCACACGTCTATACTTGTACAGAATTAATTTGTAAAACTGCTTAATATACTTAATTCAGAAGGTGCTGAAGGTTTTAAGAGACTACATATCACAGAAAACCAATCATTTTATAACAGCAATATTAAAAGAAAGTTGTATGCTCTTGGGTTGCTTCAAAGTTAAATTGGTTAAGAAAGAATAGTTGTGTAAAATCTTACCATAGCCATAGATGTCCTTCTCTTCCATGTTGCAGTATTTTTAACCTTTGGGATTCCCCTCCTAGGTGACCTGAACGTCCAGCCTGTATACAAAAGACTTTTGCTACTGCATGGTATGTGCAAAATTGCACATAGCAAGGCAGGCAACGTAGGCCATAAAGGTCACGTTGGCAAGTACCATCCCCCAGAACTGAATGTCCCAGTCAGAACATCAGTCCAAGGACATGAGGTATATCACATCAGCCAGCAAACAGCAAGTACCAAGGGGGTAGGAAGGTGGGATAGAATACTGCAACAGGAAAGAGGACTTCTATGGTTATGGTAAGATTTTACACAGCTATTCTATGTCTTTCTCGTCATATGTTCCAGTATTCATAACCTTTGGAAGAGTACTAATGATCATGGAAAGGAAAGGGAGGATGGAGCAAAGGATATTTCTATGAATCCATGCAGGATTGTCCTAGCAAATCCCACTCTGGACCTGGAGATAGTGTCCATTTTGTAATGTGATATACCTCCATTTTGTAATGTTTGATGAAGGTATTGACAGAGGACCATGTGGCCACTTCCAAAATAGATGCAGTGTCCCGACCTTTGAAGAAAGCCCTTGAAGAGGCTACAGCTCTTGTGGAATGAGCCTTCACAGAGGTATGGAGTGCCTTCCCCTGGGAGACATAAATGGAAGAAATAGCCCTAAAAATCCAAGTAGAAATAGTCTGTTTGGAGACAGGTTTTCACAGTGTCATGGGGTGGAAGGAAACAAACAGTTGCTCAGTTTTCCTAATAGGCTTGGTTTTGTCCAGATATGAGTTGTCTGTGTGCATTCAATGAATGAAGTACCCTTTCACTAGGGTTTTTAGGGCTAGGAAAAAAGGCAGATGAATTGATTAGTTTAGGGTCAAGTCATTAACCACCTTGGGCATAAAGGAAGGGTTAGTATGGAGAGATACCCTGTCCTTGTGGAGAATGAGAAAAGGTTGGTAAGCCATAAGGGCTTGGAGTTCAGAAACTCTTCTGGCAGAAGTGATGGCTAACAGAATTGTTTTCCAAGTACAACATTTTAAGGAAGCTAATGCTGCAGGCTCAAAGGGAGCCTGAGTGAGCTTTTCCAGGACAAACTTTAGATCCCAGGGAGGAGAGACAGGTTTCCTGTGAGGTCTAATGTGAAGGATGGCTTTGAGGAAGAGCTTAATTTCTAATTTAGATGCTAGAAGAGGAGATAAAGACAGATATGCTGAAGTGGTTGATAGATGGGCTTTAACAGAAGAGTAGGCCAACCCAGCCTTAAGTAGCTCACACAAATAGGAAAGAACCAATGGAATGTCCACTGAAAATGAATCTAGGCCTTTCTTTAGACACCAGATGGAGAACCTCTTCCATTTGGATAAATAGGATCTCCTGGTGTTGGGTTTCTTGGCCTCCTGCAGGAATAGAAGCATGTTCTCAGAAAAAAAGTGTCGGAAAGGGATCAAAAGCCTATCACCCACAGAGTTAGATTCAGGGAAGTCAGATGTGGCTGGATAAGTGATCCTTTGTCTTGTGTAAGAAGATCCACCCTGTGGGGTAACTTGTGATGGTTGCCCTTGGTTAAATGCAGAAGAAGAGGGAACCAGTGCTGTCTTGGGTGAAAAGTAGTCAGCAGCAAGATTTTTGGCTTGTCCTGCTGTATTTTTAGTAGGACCTTTTGGATGAGTAGGAAAGTGCGGAATGCATAAACATCCCCTTCCATGAGTAAGTTGAGGCATCCACCTTCCATACCAGATGGTCTGGAAATCTGGCACAAACCTTTGGAAGTTGTCTGTTCACGGGGGTGGCAAATAGGTCTATTTGAGAGTACCCCACCGGTGGAGAATATATAGAAACACATCCCTGTGAAGCATTCATTTATGTGCTTGTGTCATGGACCTGCTGAGAGTGTCTGCCATCACATTTTCAGCTGAAGAAATATAAACTGCTTGCAATGAAATATTCGCTTTAGAAGCAATCTCCCAGTTTTGAAGGGCCAACCTGAATAACAGGTAAGACTTGGGGCCTCCCTGTTTATTCACATACCATAGAACTGTAATGTTATCTCTGAATATTTTCAGGGCTCCTGGGAGCAGTGAGGAGAGAAAGGCTTGAATGGCTAGGATCAAAGCTCTCATCTAATTTTCACTGATACATTGTCTCTTTATTGAGAGAGACCAAAGACCCTGGACTTTTAGATGATCCAGAGTTGCTCCCCACCCCAAGTCTGAGGCATCTGTGTAGAGTTTCAGAACTGGGGTTGGCTGTTAAAATGGAAGCCCTGGGTTCAGTTGAATCTGTTGAACCCACCAATGAATTTCCCTCTTTATGCATGGGAGAACTGGAAGTATAAAATCCAGGGGATAGGCATGCTGGTTCCAAAGTGTTTTTAGAAACCACTGGATTTTCCACATGTGAAGTCTGGCTTGGGGTAGCATGGAAATCAGTGATGCCATGAACCCTAGTATGTGCAAGTACTCCCTGGCAGATATGGAGGTTAAGGAGAGCAGGTTGTGGAAGTAGATGAGCAAAGTTTCCACTTTTTGAGGAGGGATGAAAGCCATCATCTTATCTGTTTTTAGTCTGCATCCTAGGAAGATCTGATTCTGGGAAGGACTGAGAGAGGACTTGCTCAAGTTTATGGTGAACTCCAGGCCTTAGAACAGGGAAATAGTGAAGGCTAGGTTTTCTTTTAGAGTGTCTGGGTGGGCTGCTTGAATTAGAAGGTTGTCCAGATAAGGATAGATCAGAATTCCTTGAAGCCTGCAGAAAGCAATAACAGGAGCTAAGCATTTTGTGAATACCCTTAGTGCCATAGAGGGTGCAAAGGGCAAAGCAAAGAACTGAAAATGAGAGGAAGCAACAGAAAAGCATAAAAACTTCCTGTATTATGGATGAATGGGGATATGCAGGTATCCATCATTAATGCACAGGGTGACTAGAAAGGCCTGGGGAGCAGGAGAGGTAAGAGAGTTTGCAGAGATAGCATGCAAAAGGTTGGCACCTTGAGGAAAAGGTTGAGATGTGAGAGGTCTAGAATTGGTTTCCAATAACCCTCTTTTCTGGGAACTAGGAACATTCTTGAGTAAAACCCTCCTCCTTTTTGTAGAGGTGGAACTTCTTGAATAGTTATTTGGTTTAGCAAGTCCTGTAGGATTTGTGGCAACAGATGAATCTGATCCTGAGGGGGGTGTGGAATGCCCATCAAAGTGGAACAGATTTCGATACCATGTAATAGCTGTGTTGGATAATGGAAAGGGCCCACTGCTCAGTGGAGATACTTGTCCAATAAGGAAGAGAAGAAGATAGGTGCTAGGAAATGGGTATGTTTGAGAGATTTGCCAGGTAGTTACAGACTACCTAGCCAGTCTTGAAAGGTGTGTTTTTGTGCAGGGGTTTGCTGGGGTCTGTAAAAGCCCTGTCTATGACCCCCTTTCTTATGTGAAGGAGGGGAACTGAGTTGTTTGCTTCTGACAAATTGTGTCTTGGAAGGGTCATTTCTGTGGTACTTAGGGACTAGGGACACAAAGAGGTGTTTCAGTTCCTTAAGTTCTTTCCCTTTGTGATGCAGGGACTTGATGCAGCTTCAGCACCAAAAAGGGCATCATTGTCCAGAGGTGTATCCATAAATTAAGCCTTTATATCCTCAGGCAAAGGCTGGAGTCACAACCATGAGTACCTCCTAAGTACAGAACCTCAGGCTGCTCACCTTGCAGATACATTGGTTGCATCATAACTGCATTTACTAGAATGTCTAAGCACATGGGCTGAGGTAGACAGTAGAGAGGCAAGCTTTAACTTGGCTGGAGCATCAGGAATGTCTGATACTAGCTGAGAAGCTTGGGAAAGCAAGGCCAAAACACATTTTGACATGTGGGTCTGATCGCTAATGGCTTTGCAGGCCAGGGTAGAGGAGCTATACACTTTCTTCCCTATCCTTTCCATCATTCTGTTATCCTTGTCAGTAGGGGGCAGATTAGTATAGGGAACCAGTTTGGTTTGTCTGCAGAGAAAGAGATAACAGCAAGGTCTGCAGGAGGACATGTAAATAGGAACTTGCAGTCCTCAGGGACCTTATAGAATCCATCAGACCTTTTTGGGGCTGGGGTTTAGAGTCTGGACTTTTAGACACTGAGAGAAAGGCATCCGGAAAGGCAGGTAGAAGAGGAGGGATGGCCAAGGGAGAAGGAGAATCCATCTGCAACAGGTCATAATATCTCTTCTTAACTTTTGATACTTTACTACTTTCCCATGTAAAGTGATCTCTCATCCTGGAAATAGTTTCTCCAAAGGACAAATCTTCCTTAGAAGAATCCTCACTGTTGGAGTCTAATTCAGGAGAAGCATAACCCAGGGGAGACTCAATATAGGAAGAGTAGGTCAAGGATTGATCAGATGAAGAAGAATATTCTTCTTCACCAGAGGCCTGTTGTTCCTCCACTAATCTCCTAGACATGGGTGAAGGAACAGAAATGGGTGGAAGGGCTGAGGATGGATATAAAGCCAGGAAGGCATTCAAGATTCCCTGTGAGAAGGCCTGACAATCAGGAGAAGGATCCTGGGAAGAGGAAACACATTTCTGTTTATTTATTTATTTTATTTTACATTTGTTGACCGGGCTAGTTCAAATGGATATATGTTCATTTTCAGTAAAGGCTCGGGGAGAAAAGCTCCAAAAACAGAAAAAAAAAACACCATAATTTATCCTATGTGGCATTTACAAATACAGCTAAATTTACAGATAATTAACACATTCATTACATTTTGTTACATTTCTGTAAGCAGTAACACGGTATATAACATAATCATGGTACATATCAGCTATGGTTAGTCATTCAAATATTTAGGTAATAACATTTTACGTATAAGAGAATACTCTCTTTGTAGTTAACTGAAAAAGTAGCCAGCTTATACACTCGTTTAGTAGTTAGCAGAAAAGTAACTAGTTTATACAGGTATGGTGATTAGTACTCCGAGAAAATTGTGGAAGTTAGTCAGGGTTAGAACAAGGGCATAGCCATTGTGATTTAAGGTATGGTTTCAATTTGCTTTTAAATTGTGTTGTTGAGGTAAGGGTGGTTAGGTCTTTTGGGAGGGAGTTCCAGGTTTTGCCCACAGTATTGGCAAACAAGGAGTCACCAGCCAAGTTGTTAGCTTTACCTACTTGTACAAGTAGTCTGGTTGATGAGCGTAGGGTCTTGAGGTTGTTATAGGGGGTGATTAGGTTAGTAAGTATTGGTATGTTAGTAGGTTGGTACAGGATCTCCTGGGCAACTGTTAACTGGTTAAATAGTATGTTCAAATCTGGCAATATTATTACAGGAGATTGCTAGCTTGTTCAGGTTGTTTTTACATAGTTTCATATATATAGGTGAGGCATACAGAAGGGTAGAGATTAAGTGGGTACGAGCAATGGTAGTCCTGGCTAGTGGGGTCAAAAAGGGTTTAATCCTGTATAGGGATCCTAATTTTTTGTTGACAGTTGTTATAGTACTGTTAATATGGGAATCGAAGGTGAGGTTGTTGTCAATTAGTACCCCAAGAAGCTTAGTAGTATAATCAGGAGATATAATAGCACCATTACTTGATATCACCATAAAATTAAGTGGGGGGGGGGGGCTATGGGTGGGAGTAAATAACAGTAGTTTTGTTTTTTTGGAATTCAGGGTGAGGCATTGATGTAAAAGCTATTTCTTAACTGTGTTAAACACATTTTGTGTTAGGGACTGTAGGTCAGATGGTGAGGTGGCAGAGCATATTAACTTGGAATCATCCGCATATTGGATATAAATAGCTTGCGGTATAACAGTAGCTAGCTCATTTATAAAAATAGAAAATAGGAGAGGGCCTAATATGGAGCCCTGAGGGACACCAAGGGCAGTTGGAAGGTGGGAGGATAAGTTGTTCTCCCATAGGACAGCCTACTGTCTGTTGACTAGGTATGATTGGAACCATTGAATAGCCAGTGTGTCTAGAGACAGGTTTTTGAATATATTTATGAGAAAGTGGTGGTTAACCATATCGAAGGCCTTCAACAGATCAATGAAGAGGGCTGAGGATAGAGTGTCATTGTTGCGATTCTTATTAATACAGTCAGCGAAAGATAAGAGAACAGAGGTGGTACTATGAAATGGCGTAAAACCATGTTGGCATTTGGCTAGAAGGTTGTTTTCTATTAGGTGGTTTAACAACTATTTATGAATGCATTTCTCCATGATCTTTTCCAGTGGAGATAATATGGCTATAGGTCTATAGTTGGATAATTTGTTAGAGTTACCACCCTTATGCAAGGGGATAATGTGTGAAACTTTCCAGATTGATGGTATAGTTCCTTCAGTAATAGTTCTATTAATCAGGATGGAAATTGGGTAGGCTATGGCTTTAGCAGATTTTTGCAGGTATTCTGTAGGTAGTAGGTCTGCAGAGAGGGTGGTAGGTTTAAGCTTTTGTAAAAGGGTACAGACAAGGGATGTAGGAACAGGTTGAAAGTGAAATGATGGGGGTGCGTTAGTGATGGAGGTGGCTGATGATAATGTGTCAGGGGATAGCTGATTGGCAAGAGATTGAATGGTCTCTGTGAAAACAGTGTTAAAGGTACTGGCTATTTGCTTGGGATTGTCATGATCAGAGCCTAAAGGTGTGGGTGTGACTGAAAGACCTGGGTGTAAGAGTTTATTGATACCGAACCAGAATTTCTGTGGTTTATTTTGGTGGGTTTGTTGGAGCTCAAAGCAAAATTTTGTTTGTCTAATAATATGTCTTTTTTTGTTTCATTTCTTAGCTGTCTAAACTTTAATTGATCTGTAGGTTTCTTTGTAGACCACCAATTAACTCACATATTATTTTTAAGGAGGATTTTTTGTTTGGTAGCTTTTGAGAGCTATGGGGCTGATTTAATCTTGGATCTTATTGTTCGTGCTGGAGCGTGGTAGTCTAAAATAGCTAGGAATTTGGAATTAAAGTATTTTACAGCTTCCTCTAGAGGCAGGTTTTCAGGGGTGACCTATCACATGCTAAAAGTTCTATTTGAAAGCTGTCAGGGTTAAAATTCTATTGTTCTATAGGACGTTGGGTTTGGAATGTCACTCTTATATCTGATTATGAAGGTCAGTGAATAGTCACTTATAGCTTCGGGGAGGGTTCCTACTTTGTAAGTTTGGTGGTGACTGTTTATGAGAATCCAATCTAAGGTACTTTCCTTGTCATTAAGTTTATTGGTCCTTGTAGGGGATGTAATGGTTTGAGTAAAACCATATAGGTTAATATGAGTAGGTGGCTGTGCAGAGGTACAGCTCCTCCAGTTGATATTAAAGTCGCCAAGCACTATGGTTTCTCATGAGTAAGTATTAGACAACCAACTACAGATATCCTCTAAGGTGTTAGAGTTGTTGCCTGGGGGAAGATAAACACGGATGATGTAGATGGACTTACATTTATTAAGTTGCAATTTGGTACTAAGGATTTCAGCCTTACTTGTTAGTGGAGGTTTAGAATCTATAGGGGTCATCTGTAATCCAGATTTATATAGAATAGCTACTCCCCCACCCTTCTTAGCTTTACGGTCTAGCCTCAAGATATTATATCCGGGTGGAATAATCTCATTATCTTGTGTAGCATTTTTGAGCCATGTTTCAGTAAGACATAGAATGTCAAATGAATGTACATACATGAGTGCATATAGGTGGGCAACTTTATTATTTATGCTCTGTATATTGAGATGAGCTATTAAGAGTGAGTTAGAGGGTCTGGTGAGAAATTGTGCATTAGCAGGCATTGGGGTATGGGGCTCTGAAGTTGTGGTAGAGTTTGGTCTAGGGTTTGGGTGGATATCATCATCTATTAAGGGGTGAACTTGTACTCTCACTGTAAGTTTTAAGAGTTTGCATATTAGGTTATGGAATTTCCTAGCTCTTGGACTATATAATTTGATGTGAGCCAGTCTATGATACTTAGCCAGTAGGTAGTTTGTTGTGCTGGGTGTATATGTATTGTTATGGGGGACTACAAGTATTGGTGTTGAGGTTTGCCTTAAGGAGTAATGAAATCCTTGGCAGTTAAGGTATTCATAGAATGTAAGTAGGTAAGGTATAGAAAGGAAAAGTAGGAGTAAAATTAAGAGAAGGATCTTTGGGAGTGGTGAGCTAGATGTAGGTAGCATAATGAGGTAGTAGTTATAGGATAATGTATAGGATAAGTTCTAAATGTGGTCTGTGTGAAAAACAATTGAAGTGGGTTATATCACTTTGAGGAGGTGGACCATGTGAGTGATTGTGTGGATGGGGGGTGTGGTTAGGGAGGATAAATGTAAAGGTGCTGGGGTGGGTGGGTATTGGGGGCAGGGTAGGGGAGCGGAGTGAGCGCGTACAGCGAACAAATTGGGTAGAGCCAGTGAAGGACTAAACCCTAGGAGAACAATCAGTGGAGTGCTGACTGCTAAGGTAAGCTTGGGGAGAGATGGTTGGGAGGGCAGGTTGAGAGATATACAGTGTAAGGTAAAAGGATGGAATGGGACAGTAGGAAAGATAAGTATAGGAGATACTAGATGCCTGAGAGTTAAATATTAAGATAGTAAGATATATGTTCAAGGAGATTAGTCTTGGGAAAAGGGTGCCACCTAGTGGTCAATAGGATGTATTGCAATTATGTCTACTCATAGGGGCTAGCAGGTCTAGAAGTGAAAGGAGGAAAAAAACATGAGAAATATATGCAGAAGCTATAAGAGGGGAGGGTATGGTAGTTGGGAGAAGAGATGGCTTTTGACTCCTGGTTGTCCTGGCTAGGGAGTGTACTTTAAACCTGCAGTTTACTTTGTTATTAATTTAAACAAGTCTATTAATTACACACAGTGTTCTAGTTCATAGGTTCATAGATTAGTACTAGGCTAACTGCCCTTGTGGGTCATTTTAAGCCTAGCCATTTACCCCATGTGAGAATCAAACCCTGGACCTTATGTTTGTAAAGCAAATACCTTAACCATTATGCCAAACTCCCACCCAAATTAGACATACTGTCTTGTTCCCTTGACGGAATGAAGCTCAGGGAGAGGTTTGGCTCTATTCTTAGCCCCCTAGGTTTTAGGAAAGTATAAGAGTCTTGGTCTTCAGATAGGGCAAGTTCCCAATTCCTAATACAGGACAGGCAGGTTGGAGAACTGGGTACATAAAGGAGAGCAGAAAACAAATTGGTAAAGAAAGCAGACGGTTGGTCACACTTACTCATATAATAACAGCTTAAAAGATAACGGATACATAAACCCAATTAGCCAGGTAAAAGTAGTTACTTTTCTGAATGCTCTAAATAGCTAATAAAGTACAGAATTCTAGGCATATGTAGTTCTTCGGTTTAGCAATACTTATAAGGTTCAGATAGATTTAGTGTATTCACAGCTATACAGTTTAATAAAACAGAAAACAATATACTATACACTACACTATAGCTATACAGTTCAATAAAAAAGAAAAAAATACACAGCTATACAGTTCTACAAACAGAGCAGATCAAAGACCCTTTGAACAGGAGATAGTGCTTTGTATATGTCGCATTTCAACAGTTTTAATGCACTAAGGTAGTCTAGTTAGATCAGCATGTAGTTTTAATACACAAGAGCATTGAAGCACTTTAGTAAGTTCTGCACGTGGCCTCACAGTATTGTATACGCTCTATAAAACACCTATTCTTGATAGAGTTGTACTAATGTAACATAAATGCAGTCCAATTTATGTTTCTTTTTACCAAGAAGATCCACCCCAGGTTGTGAAGAGATAGCCGACATATGACTAGTCTCTGTGTCAAGCATAAGGATTTCCTGAGATGGAGGAAATGGAGGAGCTAGAGGAACACTACTTGGGATGTCCTAGATAGTGGACAGAGATTCCCTCTTATCGCTTTGACCAGACGTCTGTGTTCCTCTGCAGATGTGCTAGTGGTGCCCTCCCTAACGGCTTCTGAAATGATACCTGCTGCAGGTTGGCAACCAGAGATTGAATGCGCCTCCAGGCCTTCTCTGCCTTGAGAGTAATGCCCAAATCTAAAGGTGCAGCCAAAGATTCAGGCCTAACCTTTTTGACCTTCTTCGGTGGCTCACTGGATTGACCTGTGGTGCCCTCCATACCAATAGCTAACCTTTTCAGATGTTGGTTCTCGAGGTAAATGTTCAGCCCTGACAAATGACTACAAAGGGTGATGGAGATGAATGCCTGGCAAATTGTACAAGACTTGTAATAGTGCTTGGATAGGCAAAACAAACACTGATTGTGGCTGTCTTTGTGTGGACTCTGACATCCGCAACTACAATTGCCTTTTGTAGGTGACTTCAACCTCAAAAATATGCAGCAGCAAAAAACTTTCCCCAATGGGGCTCTTATCTAAAAACAGGAAACACCTGGTGATCAGATGAATGGTTGAAGCTGTCACTTGGACAGGTGGCAGAGAAGTTCTGAGGGATGGTACATACCAACATAATCTTTATGGCCTACGTTGTCTGCCTTGCTATGTGCAATAGTGTACTTACAACGCAGTAGCAAAAGTCTTTTATATACGGGCTGGACATTTGGGTCACCTAGTTGGGGAATCCCAAAGGTTAAGATTACTGCAACATAGGAATAGAAGGACATCTGTGGGACTCAGCTTAGCCTCCTGTATCTTATTCTCCAATGAATACTACCCAAAAAGTTTTACTTCCTAAACTGACAATTCAGCTGCCTCTATGTTCAAGTATTACAGCTCTGTCTCATAAACAGTTCCATGATCTTACCCTCTATCTGTCAGACACAAGTATAGCTTAAAATGTTTGTTTTTATGAAGTAATGATGTCTTCCTGCCTCCATATTTGAGAGCTGTATCTGCATTTCATTTAATAAAATAATAGTAACCTTACATGTCTAAATAGTATATTATGATAATTTTCAAGCCAGTACTAATATATGGTGGTGGAAAGGAATGAAATATTCAGAAAATTATTCCCAGAGGTTGTCAGGCATACCATGATATGTAAATGGCTGGTTACTTATCTGGGTCAGTATAATGAAACAGGAATAATTTTTGAGCAATGTTTTACAAGGTTCCTTTATTGGGATTTATAGATATCTACAGCCGTACTTTAGAGCTGGCCACCCAGTAAGTGCTGAGAGAGAGATAGGCAGCTTTCAATGTTATTTAATATCAAGGTAGGATCAGCCTTCCATGAGTTTTGAGTCAAAATTGGCCATTTACAGCTCCCCCTTAATAATGAGTGAGATTTTGTTTTAAACAAGAAATGTTTTCATTAAATTATAATGTATGACATAGGCAATCATACATTTATATAAATGAAAACAAACCATATTGACAAAATGTTAGTTGCAAACATTGTACATGACTTATCATCTATAATCCAGTCATTGCCAATCTAAAATTACATAGCTCATGCAAATCCTGCCTTATTTTAAACCTTGTTCCTCCTCTGCATGTATTGTTCTCACAATTCCCATTTTTTCCTATGTAATTTGCTCCTGCCCTTTTCTAAAGATCCCAGTTCCACTTGTTTTATCTCTGTTACTATAGTCACTATGTCTAGTACACCATCTTGCTCACCCAGTATTTCTAACAGAGCAGTCTGCAGGGAATCTTTAAAGTCTGTCAACTCGTTACACTCCCAGAAAATATGTTCCCAGTTATCTCTTTCTTACCCATCACACCTCCAACGTTTGCTGTCTACTTGAGGGAAAACTATATTCATTACATCTAGTACACTTAGTTTAGACTTTGTTTTCCACTTTCTAGTAGTTGCTTTTTTGGCAGCCACCATAATTACACTGAGCAAGGCCTTGCTATGTCTAGGCAATTCCACTTCTGTATTATAGTTCAAAAAATTGTTTTTTTAATTAAACAGATTTGCTCACCCAATATATCTGACAGAGCAGTCTGCAGGGAATCTTTAAAGTCTGTCAACTCATTACATTCCCAGAAAATATGCTCCCAGTTACCTCCAACATTTGTTGTGTACCCGAAGAAAAATTATTTGGAGTCTAATTGGGGTATAAAATACCTATGTAACACTTCCAAGCAAAGATACTAAATCTTCTAGACTTTGTTAGATATTTGGGAGGCATACATATAATCCCCATTGTTTCTTTGTGAATTGCTTATCCAATCCTTTCTAAACTCCTTTGGTTGATTCTTATAGTTATCATACAATAATTGTTATGCTCTACTAATTATTCCATTTTTTAAAAGCAGCTTCTGTTTTACATTCTACTAAAAACTCTACCAGTGCTGGTCTTTCACTAAGGATCTCCCAATTTCTTTCTCTTTGCCTATACTCTGATATCAATCCTTGATAAGGAAGACAATCTCTGTTCTGCAGTTCAAATAAATTCTTGACCTCTTCACACATTCTATTACCTTTCCCTTTCAAATTATTTGCTCCCAATACATTGGCGCTATTTTACCAATTTTCTCCAATAAATTCCAACCCCCTCTTGCCTATTGTTAGTATCCCTATTTGCAATCATCACTACTGGCAGAATCTCTTTTCTCCATTCCCGTGTTTGCTTAGTTCTTAGAAAACTTTCTGATATTTTATAAATATAATATTCTGCATGGTTATTGTTATTCTCCTTAAGGTTCTGCATTCAAAATCCCAGTCCCTCTTTGTTTCTTGAGCTTCCCCCTGTTTCATCACCATCCCTTTCCACTTTGAATTATAGATGTCTACTTGTGCTATGAATAGAAGCCTTAACTGTGTAGCTCTGAAATACCCCTTCACATCTAATAATCACAAACCACCTTCTTCAATTGGAAGAATCAGCTTATCCCACTTAACTCTTGCCATCTTCCCCTCCCAGATAAAATCCTTCATATCTTTATTAATTGCTATTCACAACTTCTCCTCTGGTTGATAAAACCATACCTGACCTGTGTATAAAACTAAAGAGATTAAAAACATTTTAACTGCTTATATCTTGCTATCCATATCAATATAACAGAACTTCCAATTTCTCAGTTTTTGTATTATCTTTTGTATAGTTTCTCTCAATTATCTTTAGCTGCCATAACATAATTATTTTAACCCATACTCCTAAGCATTTCATTTCAGCATGTCCCCATAAATGTGGATATTGCTGCACCAATTCGTGTGTGGGTACATACGTTACAACTATTGCCTTTTTTATCTTCATTAATTTTGTATAGTCAAAAGATCTGAAACTGCCTCAAAATGTTCCACAACATTGAAATGCCCTTTTCTGGTTTTATCAGGTATAAAATAATATCATCTGCAAATAGAGCCAGCTTTTCTTGACTACCATACCAATTACATCCTTGAATTTCTGAATCTCTTATTTTCTTTGCCAGTAGTTCTAAATATAGTTCAAATAACAAAAGGGAAAGAGGACACCATTGCCTGTTTCCTCTGCTCAAACAGAAATTGTCAGAGAGGAACCCACTCACTTTAATTTTAACCTCCGTTCCCTCGTATATCTTCTTAAAAACCTTATAATTTTATCAGGGGATGCAAATGCTTCCATTACCTTGCTCATAAACTCACAGGTTCCTCTGTCAAATGCTTTCTCTGCATCAAGACCCACCAACAACAGTGGTCTTTTCTTACATTCAGCTTCCCTCTGGATCATCAATGTTTTGTTAAAGTAGTTAAATGTTTGCCTCCCCTCCACAAAACCACATTGATTCATAGCTATCAATTTTGGCATCACCTTTGCCATTCTTTTAGCCATTACAGCTACAAACATTTTATAATAATGGTTTAGTACTGAAATGGGCCTCTATGAAGCTGGATCTGATGGGTCTTTACTCTCTTTAGGTATTACAGCTACCACCGCTTTCTTCCACGAAGGTGGTACTTCTCCTCCTTTTAAAATACTGTTAAACAAAACCTTCCAGATCTTTATCAGTTTTTCTTCCCTCCTAGCTCTCAATCTTCCACAGGAATGCCATCTGTTCCTGGGGACTTTCCTGTTGATTGGTTATACATCACAATTTTAATCTCACCTCCTCCTCCTATCCTATTAGTACATGAGCCTCATCTACCTCTAACCTTGGTATATTTAATTCTTCCATAAACATTTCCATTTGTACCTTTTCATGGTCTCCATATTTCTCTGCTTTATACAGACTTTCACAAAATTTCCAAAATATTTATAGTACCTCTACAGGATCTATTGTTATTTTTCTTGTTATAGGCTCCCTAAGCTTGACAGCAACCCTTTCTTTCTTTCTGTTGCCTGAGTCATTGCACTAAAAGTTTTTGTGGTCTACCATTATTATCAAAAACAGATGCTTAACAGCACTCTTTCTAAACTCATGTATATTATCGAAGTAATGCTTTATTTTCTACTTAGCAATCTACAATTGCTCTTCTTCTTGTTCTGTGACATTCCCCCTATTCTGCAATATTTTAACATTTGTCAGTCCCTCTAAATAATTCTTGTTGCTTCTTAACCATATCTGTATTTCTTTTATTTCACCCTATTTTTAAACTCCACTTTAATTTTATCCCACTCCTTAGCTATATTTTCAGAAAAAAATGTCTGTCTTCTCTAATACCTCATGAATAATTTCCACTACCCACTCCTTAAATTCCTCTCTTTTCAACAGGTAGGTGGGAAAGCACAAGTGTGTCATTTTTTTTATTACCCTGCATTTTTTATTTAGTTCTTACTGGTGCATGATCTGAAATAGTTACTGGATGCATATCAAAACTTTCAGTTAGATGCACATGTTTCTGTGAAATGTTAAGTTCTGTCTAGCCTATCCCAGTTTTTGTATACTGGGGAATAATACGTAAATTCACTCCAAACTCCTACTACTGAATTCACATCTTCCATGCCAAATATTTTCATAAATTTCTTCAGAACTAGACCCTCCTATCTTCCCTGCTGCAAGTCAAATTCCAGTCCCTTTCTATAAGTCATATTCCCTGCTGAAAACAGATTATTTCTCCCAGAATTTTCTTAAGGTGCATTACAGCAGTTTTAGGTAGAATATAAATACATGCCAGTGTAATACTACAAATCTACCACTAATATATTTTTTATCCTTTTCTATCACTATTGGAGCTCCTCTTGCAATTAATATAAGTACTCCTCTTTTCCTTTGTCCCAGATATTCCACTGAATAACCATCCTGAAAACCTTTCTTTATCAAATTCACGTTTACTTCTTTCCAAATGTGTCTCCTGTAGCATAACTATTTGCAGTCTACATTTTTTAATATAGTTCACTACTCTTTCTTTTTTGTATACATCTGTGAGACCATTAACCTTAAAGATAAGATCAAAAGTCTCATTATGTTGAAAAGTTATTATTCCCATCTTTTATTTGTAACAGTATCCAGTTCCAGCTCTTGTATTACATGCATACATTAATGTTTTGCAGGTTGACCTTTTATACAATTGCTTCTTTTGCCATATCCATTTGAGCCTATGTCACATCTTACAAAAGTTTTTGTTTTACTGAAAGCCCTCAAACAAACAAAAAAAAGACAAATACACCCAAAAAATGTATTAACTTAATACTAACACACAATACTATGTACATATTCAAATATTATAGTTTTACCTTCTTAATAGGAAAAATTATCCCAAACTGCCAGCCACACTCATAGACTTGGGTTAACCTAAAATGATGGTTATCCATGCTAAGACGCATGGCACAACATGTGTTTCTACTAAGTGCTGCCTGGTTTTGTCTTATCTTTATTGCTCTCCCAGAAAGAAAGACACTTGAATGCTTTCAGAAAGTGAGATCTCTTAGCCATTGAAAGAAAGAAATATTCTGTTTTCATTACTCTTTATCAGATTGTCTCCATGGAGACATGAAAACCATATATAGGCTTGTTTCTATGAGTATTTATTTATTTGCTAGAGGAGAGCTTTATTATATTCAATGTTCTTTTTTTATTTGCTTTCTCTTAACACTTGCTACTAGATTAAGCCAAGAGCATTAATCCAGTCATTCTTCTATGCAAGAATGAGAAAAAAGCACATATTTTTTTCTTGTGCCATGGTATTTCGAACAGACCTTTTCTTCTTCTTCTTTTTTTTCTTTACATTGCAGTGCCTAGATTTCTTAAAACTGACCAAGGAGAAAGATAAAAGAAGGAAGAAAAAGTATCTCCATTCCACTTGAAAATAACTGAGAAAACTTTACTTTATACCATGCAGATATCATGCACTATGCAAATATTGCTGTTAAGAACAAAAGTTTGTTTTACTTGCACTTAATTATTTCCTTCCTCTTCCCCTTCTCTAAGTGTTCCTCCAAAAATGACATGAAGTAAGGCATATGCTTTAGCGTCCCTTAAAAGTTCAACAAAGTCAAAAAAGTCCAATATGTCTAGATTTTTTTGTTCTGTCATTTTCACAAATATAATTAATGCTTTATAATCCCACATTTATTTGTCAATTTCTGAGTTGCTAGTTTTATTCCTATCTATCTCCATCTCCCAAATCCAGTCTCTGCGTCCTTACTAACATGTTCTTGGTTCTTTCAGTCAACTCTTGCCTTTTTTCTGTCTCTCAAGCATTTTCTGTTGAAACATTGGAAAAAATTTCACTGGCACATTCTTTCTGCATATTCTACATCAAATAATGATTTTGTCCTTCCAGGACATTCTGAAAAAAGCTGGATACAGCAGTTTGAATCTCACACCAGCTTCCCTACGTTCCCTGATTATTGAATAAATGTACTCCTCTTCTGCCTGGTGTAAGGTGAGTAATCATTCTTACAAGCACAACACTCTGCCATCTCCTAGTTTTAGTACTTTATCCTTCTGCCACAATTTTGTCAGAATGAACTCCTGCTGGTGGGATTGCATCTTTGCTATTAGAGGTCTAGGTTGTTTTTTCATATTCAGGTTTGGAGCATAAACATGATGTGCCCTTTCAGTTAACAACCCCTGCTGTGGAATTCCAGTCCAATTGCTTATTGTGCTTTCAAAAAAATTAATACAATCTGTTCCCTCCAGCTTTTCTGTTATAGCAGAAAATCTCAGGTTTTCCATGTGTGCTCTGTCCTCTAATTCTAGTATCTTTTGGAACATCTCTTCTTGAGCAGTCTCATATTAAGCCAGCCTTTTCTTCATTTTGACCTCCGATTTTTGAAGTTTTATAACCTCATCTGAATATCTGTTTGAAGCTTCTTCCATTTTATCCAGCCTTTTATTACTTGAGTTTGTCTACTCCATCAGCGTTTTGCTTATTTTAATCAGCTCTGAATACACTCGACTTATAATTTTCCTCTAGATTACTGAAAGTCATGTCTTGCACCAAAGCTGGAGCTTGCATTGCTTTTTTCTGAACAGCTACATAATTCTTTGCAGTGTTTTTCCCTCACCTTTTGTGGTTGATTTTCTTTCAGGTTCTCTGAATTTTTTATTTGCTGGGATCCAGGCAGTGCACTTACTAGCCAGTTACTGAAATTTACCCAAAAAAATAAGTTTACTGGCTCTCGCTTCTGAGCTTCTGTTTTCACACTGGGAGAGCTGAAATTAACCTGTTACTCAATGTGCCACCATCTTGAAAGTCGAGTGAGTGAGATGGTTGTTGTAATATTTTTTTTAATTTTGTTTATAGCCCATTTTGTGGGTATTAAACTGCTGGTTGTTCTGAAATTTATCTGTGTGATACTGGAACCATTTTATATTTTCATCTTAGTTTATATATGAATGATGGCTTTTTTATTAGTAAGAACTAATTATCAATTGAAAGAAAGCTCTCAGAACAGTAACTGTATAGCCATGTATTTATTTATGCTTTGTTGGCTGGAATAGTCTTTCTAGGGGAGACCCAAGGTATTAATTATATTATGAGGGTAAATTTGGCCAGTGCATGAAGGAACTTCCCTAACTCTTTTTGATAGGTGCAGGAGGAACTTTTACATCCACCTGAGCTACCATCAACTCAGGCAGATGGGATATCAGTTTAATGTCTCACCAGAAGGAGGAATTACCTAAATCCTACAGGAAAAGATGCAGTCATTAGGACTGTACACTTAGATGACAGCTCCAGAAATTTTGTCCAAGTCTTCTATCCTAGAGCCACTGAAATTAAGTTGCTTTCTTTGCAAAATGTATCTGATTTAGTACTTATTTCATGAAAATAAGAAATAATCTTTGAGAAAGTACAAAATTACATTAAAGATGCGTTTTTATTACATTTCTTATCTTGTATTCTGATTTCTCCACAAACAGACAGATATTCCTCTGGGGATTTCAGATGTTTCACATATAAATTAAGTATTTTTTTATCTGACCAAGTTGAATAGTTTGGACTAGGGTCAGGCTGACCCAGAGGAATCTACAGTGGGTCTACTAGACCAAGTGAACACAGATAGGTAGCTGACATTCAGCTGCAAGGAAGGAAAAAAATCAGGGATGTTCCTGAAAATCAGACAGTTGAAAGGTACAGATGAGGACATTGCCTTAGGCCACCAAAACTGAAATTACTCCCAGCCTCTCATAAAAGCAGGAGCAAAAAGACCTCTTTATTTATTTTATTTTCTGTTTGTTAACCAGGTTGGTATGTTGGTAGACTGGTCCAAAGACCCCTTTCAGCCATTACCCAGGCCCAAAATGGCAATAGACAAGATAAACACGCAAATTATACATATAGATAGATAGAGATAGATATACAAAGTCAAAGGGAAACATACAACTGTGCAGTAATAAAAACAGGTATGTATTTAAGAGGGTGAGATTGTAGCCAAGTAAATAGGTGATTTCACATGAAATATTGGATGACAGAAAATGGTTAATACATAGTATACCCCAAGTGAAAAATCTGTCCAAGGAGCAAAGAGCAATACATGGCAGAATTGTTAGCTTTTATCAATGAAACATTGACAAGACCAATGTATTGGGAGGAAATAATTAGAGAGGTAAAGGTAATAGAAAGGGAAGATGCCAAGAATACATTTGGACTGCAAGTTTGACATTTCCTTTCTTAGCAAGGATTGATGTCAGAGTATAGGCAAAGAGAAAGGAACAGAGGAATCCTAAGTGAAAGACTAGCATTGGTAGTGTTTTTAGTAGAATTTAGAACATAAGCTGCCCTTAGAAAAGGGATAATTAGTAAGACATATAAAATATTGCATGATAGCAGCAACTAAACTAAAAAACTTCCCCAAAGCAGATTCTAACCTCTTATGGGATGGTATAAATAGTGTCACTGCACCTCCCCCTCAGATGGTACTGGCAACTATGCCGAGTTCTTCACCAATACTTTATAGAAACACCCGTATAACTGCATTGACTCAGCCATACCTGATAGGACCAAAACAAGCTCCTCAAGGAAGAGCAAGCCTGCCTGATGGACAACTGCCATTAATAGGCTTTACAATAAGAGGAAGAAACTGCTGTCTAAGAGTAAGAGGGAGTGAGCCCTAAACTGGAAACACCCCCTCCTCAGTTTAAACAAGCCAGTAAGACTTCCTGTGAAGTTCTCCAAAGCAAACTATGAATCCAAATTAGCTTCCTCAACTAAGGACAACCTTAAGACATTCTTTAGTTACATCCGTAACCTGAAAGGAAAGGCCCAGATTTTTGCAAAACTGGTAGTTAATGATAACACATATAGTTAGCCTGACAACATAGCTAACCTGTTAGCTGACAGGTTCTGTGAAAACTTCACTCCCTTGTCCCTGCCACACATTCCCTATGACATCCCTACCACCTGTCCCCTACCTTGTATCTCTAAAGAGGATGTCGTAAATACCCTCTCTAAGGCCAAAAACACAGCATCTATGGGACCTGATAACATCCCAGGCTGCATCATACATGGGCTCCAACAAGAATTAGCAACACCATTGGGTACTCTTTTCAATCATAATCTAAGCACTGGCTTCATCCCAACCGAATGGAAAATGGCCACCGTTATCCCCTTGCACAAAGGTGGTGTTTCCACTGACCCCGGGAACTACAGACCTATTAGCCTGACTAGCCTTTTCTGCTAGGCCATGGAGTGAATCATCATGGACCTTATCAACAAAGATATAGGTAATCGCCAAACACTTGACCCTACTCAGTTTGGATTTGGCCTGTTAAACCTGGTGGACTTCTTCATGACAGTCACCAAGGCCCTGGAAGAGGACAAATCTGAGCATCCATTCTACCTAGGCTTAGCCAAGGCATTTGACACTATCTCTCACTTAGACATCTTTGACAAACTCATCCAACTAGGTATCAACCTGTATATCATTAGTTGGGTCACTAACTGGCTCACTGATAGAACCCGTATAGTCAAAATAGGGGAATCCACCTCCAACAGCAGACCTGTAACCAGTAGTGTCCCAGAAGGATCAGTCCTGAGACTTCTACTGTTTGTAATCTATTCCCCTGAAGTATTTATTTATTTATTTGACATTTGTTAACCGGGTTAGTCTGACTGGGCAAGATGCCCTTTTTCAGCAGAGACCCGAGCAGAAATGCTCCAATTACATAATAATCAAAACATTGATTAATACAAAAAAATTAAAGTAGGAGAACAATTGGTCTTTATACAAAGGAAGTAAGAGATACAAAAAAAGGGAAAAGAACATATAAGTAAATCATAGGAACATATTACACTAAAAAAGAAAGTCAGTGATTTAAAACAATTTGTAACATTCAATGTGACAGTAATTGGAATGTAAATCCTTAAGAGGAGATGGGGGCTGGGGGTAGAAGAAGAGGAGGAGATTGAGAGGAGGAAAGTTAGATGTGAAGGAAGATTGATCATAAAATTGACTTAAAATACATGAGGTAGAAAAAAGAAGAGGGGACCTTAGCTGTTGAGAGAGAGACAAGGGGAAGATCTATAAGTGGGATCATTGTAGGAGCAGATCCAAGGGGTATGCAGGTATTCTTTTAAAGCTATTTTAAAGCTGTGAGTATTATCAATTGTGCATAAATGTAGAGGAAGTTTGTTCCAGGCAGAGGTGACAGAGTGGCTATAGAGTATCTTACCAATGGATTTGTTAGGTTTGGAGATAGACAATAGGAGTTGGTCTGAGCTACATAGGCTGCAGTTAGGGATATAGGGGAGATAATATTAGTCAGAGATGGACAAACAAGGGGGATGTGAAGGATAGACTGGGTCAGATGGAGCTGTGGCAGGAGGGTTTGGTGTTGGAGTTCAAGCCAGTGGAGTTTCTTTAGTGAAAGACAGTGGTGTGTTCGATAAGGGAGATTACTGGCGAATTGAGCTATTTTATTATATGTGTGTTCAAGCTTGGTAGTCAGATTCTTTTGTAGCTGGGCGAATAATGGGGTGGTGTAGAGAAGGGTGGAAAGAAGGTATGCTTGAGCTAAGGACAATATGGATTCAGGAGTTAGGAATTTTTTATTCCTGTACAGCATGTCAAATTTAAATTTGTCATCAACATAAACTCCAAAGAGTTTAGTGTGTGATTCAACTTTGATGGGAGTGCTATTTAAAGAGGAGATGGAGAAAGAGGTTTTGAGATGTTGGAGAAATTTAGGTAGGAAGAGCAGAAGTTTAGTTTTGTTAGGGTTAAGTAGTAACTGATTAGCAGAGAGCCATTTTTCAACAGAATGTAGAGATTCTTGAGTAAGGGTGAGTAGGTGAGGTAGTTTATCAGATGTGGAGATGATAGTGGATTCATCTGCATATTGAATCAGAGTGGAGAGAGGACAGGAAAGGTAGAGGTTGTTAGCAAATATGTTGAATAAGGATAGAGCCTTGTGGCACACTAGTTTGAACAGAGAGAAAAGGGGAGGTAGAAGAGAGCCATTTAACAGATTGTAGCCGATCAGATAGATAACTAGAAAACCAGCTGCAAGAGGAGTTACAAAGGTTAAGGGAGGCTAGTTTAGAGAGAAGGAGCTTATAGGATACAGTATCAAAGGCTTTAGAGAGGTAGAGGAACACTCAGGAGACTAATTTGTTGTTATCAAGAGATGAGATTGCTTGAGTGAAAGATATAGGGGCAGTAGTGGTGCTATGATGAGGTCTGAATCCATGTTGTGTGGAAATGAGGAGGTTCTCATGAGTGAGATAAACATGAGCTGTCTGTGTATACACTTTTCAAGAATTTTAGAAAGTACAAGCAAAAACTAAAGGTCTGTGGCTGACAAAGTTTGCTGATGACTGCAAACTGGGAGTGGTCATAGAATCTCCAATCTATGTCACCATCCTACAAGAGGGTCATACACAAACAAACAATTGGTGCCAAAGTCATGGCCTTAAACTCAATGCAGAAAAAAATGTATTACCATCCTTTTTGGTAAGAGCGATGCTCCTGCTAACTACCACAACAATAACAACACTCTAAGTAAGCACTCATTGGTGAGAGATCTGGGCACATAGGTTGACAGCAACCTTACCTTTAATCACCATGTCTCCAAAGTGGTAAAAAGGGCATTCTATATTGTTCCTCTCATAAATAAGGACATTGTTTCCAGAAAAAAAGAAGTTATAACCTCCCTGTCCTCTTCCCTAATCATGCCACTAATTGAGTACAACGCCCCTTTTAGTATGTAACTTTCCAAGCACCTGCAGCAATCGAAGAGACCACAAAGGTTCCTCACAAGGAAAATTCAAGGTCTTCAGCACCTGTCCTATGTGGATTGTCTGAAATCACTGTCACTTTATTCTGTTTCATAAAGACTACTCAGAGGCCATCCCTGCCTTGCATATAAGGCAATCTCTGACCCTGCTTTATTGGAAATGCTGCATATCTGCAAGTTAAACGGTACATAGGTAACTCAGTCTAAAGACATTAACCTGGTATGTGACATTAAAGGAACCTGCTGGAGGGACAGATTTGTCTTGCAGAGGTTACCACACCTTTGGAACATACTCCCACTTCATGTCAAACAGAGTACCTCATTGGTCCTCTTCAAATACAATCTGAATGATTGGATGGGTAACCATAAATTCACCCCAGGGCTTCCACCGGTGTCCCTCTTGGACAGGGGTAGGAGGTACTATTCATGGAAATAACTGTAGAATTTGGCTAGGCTTGTTAGGGCCCTAGGGCTATTAGCCTAGTAACATCCTGTGAGCCTATGATAACTATAAGAATCAATTAGAGCAGGTTAGAAAGGACTGGGAAGAGAGATTGGATAAGCGATTCACAAAGAAACAGTAGGAAGAATCAGGCATGACTCCCAAGTATGCAACAAAGTCTAGAAAATTTAGGATTTTTGCTTGGAAATGTTAGCATAGGTATTTTTTATACCCCAAGCAGACATCAAATAATTTTTCCTCAGGTAGATTGCAAATGTTGGAGGTATGATGAGGAAGAAAGAGATAATTGGGAATGTATATTTTGGGAGTATAATGAGTTGGCACACTTTAAAATTCCCTGCAGACTACTCTGTCAGAAATACTGGGTGAGCAAATTGGTGAAACTAAGAAAAGGATTTTTTGAGCTATGCTACAGAATCGGAATTGTCTAAACATGGGAAAGCCTTGCTGAGTTTAATTCTGATGGCTGCCAAAAAAGCAATTACTAGAAAATGGAAATCAAAGTCTAAACCAGCCGTACTAGAAGTAGTGAATATGGTTACAGAGATAAAAGAACTGAAAGCGGGATCTTTAGAAAAGGGTAGGAGCAAATTACACAGAAATAAAAGAGAATTGTGGGAACAATACATACAGAATAATGTTTTGGAAGAGGAATGAGGTTTAAGGGAATGCAGGGTTTGAATGAGCTATGTAATGTTCAACTGACAGTGACTGCATAGAAGACTATATGTGATGTATAATGTTTGTAACTTAAAATATGTCATATGGCTTGTTTTTATTTATATAAATGCATGATTGCCTATGTCACACATGAACATTTAATAAAGATGTTTGTTGTTTAAAAAAGAAACATTGACACACTGTCATTACTGAGTTGCTCAGCAAGTGCTGTTATTTTTTATTCATTTTTTTTAATTTGTTAGTGTGTCTTTGCTCTTATGGTCAGAAGGGAGATTGTTCCAAATGGCAGGACTTGAAAATGCTCTTTCACAAAATATGAGTATGCTGAGAATTTGTAAGGGAGTAATTTGGTTCTCTAGTGAGAAAGAATGTTTTTAATGGGGGGGGGGGGGCAATATCTTTCACGTAAAATTTTATATATTAGTGAACCAAGTTAGTAGATGGAGCTTTCAATTATTGGGAGCCAGTTTTATAGAAGAAGGCAACTGGTGAGCACAGTTGCTTGCCAGAAGGACAAATCTACAGATTTTCTTTAATGTGGTCTGAAGGTGTTTAGCACTGTGGGAAGAATGAAAGGTTAGAAGAGGAAAACAGTTTCACGTTTAGAGGTGGAACATTTTTGGCTATTGCAAGTCTAGGACAAGAGATAGGAGATGCATGATTCTATACCATTGCTTAGGCTGGGGGCAGGACTTTATGGATAATGTTATTGGTATGGCTGGAGAGAGTATGAAAATGGTCCATAATGAGACTCAAGTACTTATATTTTGTTACCTTGGGAATGGTATTGTTATTATAGTCGGAGATAGCAAATATGGGTATTTTAGAGTATTGGTGGGGGGGGGGGCATTACATTGTTTTGTTATGGTTCATCAACAGTTTGTTAACTGAGGATAACTGGTAGGGTTTGGTAAAGGATTGCTGCAACTGGGTTTGCAAATAATGTAGGCATTTGCTTGCTTCCAGTAGCAGAATATCATCTGTGTAGAGTAGAATGTTTAAGGAGGAACGGTTATCTGAGAGGTCACTGATGAAAAAGGAGAAGAGAAGGGGGCCTATTATTGACTCTTGTGGGACCCCAGTGTTTAGCATACCCACTGAGAACACAAGGTTATTTGTATGGACTTGGAAAGTTCTGTTTTTCAGATCACATTTGAACCATTTAACAGTATTTTCATCATCATCATCCTCACCTTCAACCCCCTTTTTCCCCATTTTCTACATGGGATCGGGGTATTGAGACAACTGTTGCCATCTCACTCTCTCTCTCTCTCTCTGTCTCTATTCAGTGCCACTCTCCAAACCTCTTCGACATTCATGCCTGTTGCAGGTCTTCTCTCACACAATCCATCTACCTCTGTGATGCCCTCATTTCCTCTTGCCTTCTTCCTGTTTGTCCTAAATCTTCTTCACCAGATTGTCTTCTGCTTTTCTGCACATGTCTTTGAACCACCATAATCAGTTCTCTCTCTGACCTTCTCTTCAACTGAAGCTACTTTGCTTTCTGCTGTTATTTCTTCATTTCTTCATCTGCCCCACAGTGTGCATCCTACCACCCATCTCAGGCACTTCATCTCCATCGCCTCTAGCTTTCTCAATTGCTCTGCTTTTACTGCCCAGGTTTCTGTACCATACAGTAGTACTGGTCACACCGCTGTTTAGTATACCTTACTTTTCAGCTTCCTTGTCATTCTTCTGTCATATACTATCTCTGACACTGTGCCAGTTGGCTGCAACCTCTCTGATTCTAGCTTTTACCTCCTCATTCAGACTTATCTTCTCCTCCACCTCCCACCCAGATACCTGACATTGTTAAACTGCTCCACTAGTTGCCCTTCTATATCAATTCCCAGCTTCTTCTGATTGCCCCATTTGCTGCCATTACAACTGTCTTATCTGTACTTACGTTTCATCTCATGTACCTTCAGTTTTGCATGTCCTTCTGCTATCCTTTGCTGATGTTCTGCCTCTGTTTCTGACTGTAATGCTACATCATCTGCATACAACTTTATTGATCTGTTCCCTCCAACCTGTTTTTTAATGTAGTCCATCAGCAGTATGAATAGTGGTGGACTGAGATATGACCCCTGATGCACACCCACTCCCACTGGGAACCCCTCTGTGAGACTGAACACTGTTCACACGAGTCACTGGGTCCTTGTATGCAGCTTGCACTAATTCTACCAATGCTTCTGTGACTTTGAACCACTGCAGGACTGCCCAAATCAGCTTTCTTGGGACCTTGTCATATGCTTTCTCCAAGTCCAGGAATGCCCAGTTGGACGCGTTCATCACCTCTAGCTTCATCTCAACTATTTGTCTCACTGCAAATATCAGGTGAGTTCTGCTGCATCCTGATTTAAATCTGAACTGCTCATCTCCCATCTTACTTTCTACTGCTCTGCGTATTTGTTTATCAATTATCCTCTGCAGAGCTTTCATGTGACAGTTTGCTACCTCTGTACTGATCATAGCTGTGAATGTCCCCTTTGTCCTTGAACACTAGCATAAATGCTTACTCTCCTGTCATCTGGGATACACCTTTCTCTCCATACAAATCTGAGTACCCTTAGGAGCCATTTCTCCCCTAACTCACTCAACATCTTTTACCACATTTTCTGTGATCTCACCCGAGCCTGCTGCTTTCCTTGACTTCATTTTCCTTAGTGCTGTTCTTCCTTCTTTTATGGTGGGCTCCTCCTCTTTTTTCATCGTAGGCTGAGCCTGGGACAGTACAGTTTCTGTGAGGTTTTCTTCATTCAGAAGCTGCTGGAAATACTCCTTTTGTCTCTCTTTGATGCCCTGTCATCTGGTGAGCAGGTTGTTGCTGGCACCCCCTATGAATTGTGTGTGACTATCATCTTTATCTTTGTGCCTTTGACTTGCAACCTGTTAGAGTTTCTTTGTGCCATCTACTGAGATACTTTGAAGAAGCTGGTAGAGTGCTTCTGTTGCCTTGTTCCTTGCTACTGGAACTCCTCTCTTAGCCTCTTTGTTAGCCAGCCAGTATTCCTTCCTATCCTGATCCATCTTTTCTATCTCCCATTTATTTCCTTGCATGCTTTCTTTCTTTTGATGACTTCTTGGACTTCTGCAGTCCACCACCAGCTTTCCTTATGTCCCTTCTTTCCATACCTGGTCAGCTGCTTATCTATTCTGTAGTCCTCACACATGCTGTTTTGAGGAGCTGCCATTATTCATCTCCACCTATTTCTTCTTCTTCTTGAGGCGCTAGAGCCCTAAGTAATTCCTTGAACTGTTGTGTTTCCTCTCCAGAGAAATTTCACATTTTCAGCTTAGCCTCTGTTGACCTTAGAGCCTTCTACGACCACTGCTTGCAGGTGATAGTGGCAACCAGTGGTTCATGCTGTCTGAGTGTTTCATTGGGGATGAATTTGCAAACACTGACTCTAACACTCTGTCTTTTCCTTACTAGGAGGAACTATACCTGAGTTGCATGTTGGCCACTGTTGTACGTGATCTTGTGACTGTATCTCTTGCTGAATGAACCATGTGTTGGTCACCATCACAGACATTTAGAATAGCCTCTTCTTCTTAATTCCTCTTACCCCACATATGTAGACCCAAGCAGTTCTCATATCCGTCTCTGTCTGTCCCAAAATGTGCATTTAGGTCACACATTATCAACATCATTTCATGTTGTCCTGTTCTGTCTAGTAGGTCCTGCAACTGCTGTTTGAATGCACAGTTAAATCTGGTGAATTTGTTGGTAATAAAGTTGTGGTAATCTGTTTCAAAATCTCTGGTCATATCAACAAACATAGCAGAAGTAATAAGGTCTCCACTCATGTTTCAGTGGATAGACTTACTAGTAGTGAGTAGAGCTGTGAAGGTACTAAATGCATTTCTGAGGCAGTGTAGCTTGTTAGATTGGAGACCATAATTATTAATATGATTGAAAAATTGTATGTAGAAATAATTTTCAAAGATTTCAATCAGTGGGCATGGAGTACGGTCTTGGGAATTTGGGAGGGTACGTTTGGGAGGGGGGATAACGATAGCATACTTTAATGCAGGTATATTATGACAGTAGTAAGTTATAAACTGTGTATGCATGTATGTAATCGGTTTAGTAATATAGTTTGCTGACTTACTAAAAAAAGTGAGGTGAAGCTTCGAATGTTTAGAGGAGGATTGTTTGAAGTTACTAATTAAGCTTTTGGTTTCTTTTATGTCAATTTCTCTGAAGTGGAATGTGGCTGCCAGTTCCCCAAGGGGATATAGTTGGGGTTCAGTAAGATTGTTTAGTGAAGATTGTGAGGTATTATTAGACTGCAGGAGTTTGTGATTTCATGATTGGAAGATAGAATTAACAATTTAAAATCTTCAGCTTGGTTACTTTTGCTGCTTCATTTGTTCATAGTTCGGGGGTAACAGTTGTTATGGATATGACCGGTTATTTGTTTAAACTGATTCCAGAATTTTTTGGGATTAGAAAAAGCCAATACTTGTTCATCACAAAGATAGTTGGCTTTTGAAAGTAAGTAGCTATTCTAGTTTGTTTCCTTAGGCTAAGATAATTTTGGAAAAGGTTTATATAATTTTATTTTGTTTCCAAGATCTCCATGCTAGGTCCCTCTGTTTTATGAGATTCCTGTGGTAAGCATAACGTATTTGTCCTCTAAGTATTTTGTGCAATCCAAGGAAGAAGACCAAAAAACTGTCAAACAAGGGTCTTTTTCTTGATTGGGAGACTATCAAAATTAAGACTTGACAGTTTGTAATTCTTTTTGACTCATGTTCATACTCATGTATTTGTTGAAAGTCATAAAGGATTTTAACAGACATAAAATCCAGAGAAAAACTTTTAGGGCCTTGTTTTTGTACTTAACACTAGCCAGTTGGTCAACAGTTGGACAGTTTTCTTTTATTTTTTCTAAAGAGCTTGTATTCCTTAACTCATCCCACAGTTGGATTCAGGAAAAAATGTACTGTATGTAGACACAACAGTCAGTATCTCAAGTTAAAGGTAGGGAGAGCAGTCCTTGAAATCACAGCTTCTCCTAACTCTTTTCACATGATGCAGGAAGAATTCTTGTGCCCCACCTTTTCCAACAATGGCAGTGTAACACCACAGATGAATAGGGACTGGAGGAGGTGACTCAGGGCCCGGGCACCCCCATTAAGTCAAGGCATATTCACAAGCTACCTTATTATAAGCCTTCCACTGTTTTAATTTCAGTTTTACAGGAACAGGTAACTTCCCTTTACACTTTGGAAAAGGAAAGACAATCATTTATAAAAAGTAGAGCAAAGGTCTTCATTTACAGAGACATTCTTCCCACTTTCAAAAAAAAAATCCTTTGGGGGGGGTCAGGTGACTTATATAGCTTAGTTCAGACCTTGGGTTTCCAAACAAACTTTCTCTAGTATAGTTCCAGCTGTTCGGAATCGAAAAGCTGATAAGGGCTATGGCCTGAATGAAGCAGTACCTTTAAAACTGCTATTGAAGTCACAAGGACTATTTTATTGCTTTGTTGTTATTTGTTTCTCAAAAATGTTTTTATGTTTTTAAATACATTTGAATGAATTCCACTGTATTTATACATAACATCTTAAATAACTATGTACACTATTTACATTAGCTTAACACTATAACAGATCTTAATGTATACAGTTACTTTATAAGTATGTCCAATTCATTATCAGAGTGTCTGATCAATTATTGTATAGTGTCAATCAATGATAAGACTTTTCCCCAAGGGTTGTTGATAAATGGCTTTGGATAAATTCTTAGTTTTCTAATTTTAATTTCCAATAATGCTGTGGTCTTCAGTAGGCTGTAGAAGTCTTCCAAAGTTGGTATTGTGTTTGTATTCCATCTTCTTGTTATACACTTCCTTGAAATTGCAAGTATAGTCCATACTAGATCCATGTTTGACCTATTCAAATGAGGACCTTCATTGACATTTTATAATACAAGAGCTTTAGTTAAATAAAATGATTAATTAAATAAAGCTTGTAGAAAGTTATTTATACCATTCCAAAAATGGCTTAATTTTAACACAATCAAAGAAAATGTGGTTCCAATCTGCATTGTGTATTTGCTCACATCTCCAACATATTCCTTTTATGGAATAACTAATTTTACTGATTCTGTATGGGGTTAAGAATGCTCTGTGCAAATATTTCCAATTAAAACCTTTCCAATATTGTGTAAAGGATGTATACTTTATTGATAATAAGATATTTGTTTTAATATCTTCAGTTAACTGTATTGAGTGTCCTTTTGTTATATATTTCCAATATGAGGTTTTGGGTGTTGTTTTATAGTTTATCAATATTTTGAAATACTGTTTCCCATGTCAAAGTCATTATATATGTTTTCGTATATGTATTTCATAAATTTAGGTATTTCTTTATATGAAGAATTGTTAATTATTCTACTTAAATCTTGGGAATATGATAGAATACTCTGTAAAGATAGCCAGTCCTGTTGTAGAATTTTGTATGTTGGTTTTATTACTTGCATATCTAAAACTTTTAGTCTTTTTAGTTCTTTGATACATTGGAGCCAACAAACAAATCCTTTCTGTTCCCAGGAATTAATCATTTCTCTATATATTTTATGTGGAAAGTTATTTGTGACTATAAATGGTGTTAAAAGATCAAACCAGATTTTTAAATCTATATTTGCATTAATAATAATAATTGCATTAATAATTTTCCTAAATGAGTCAATGTAATAATTAATCATATGAGTTTTAGTGTGTTTAGTTATGTTACATTGCATACTAATACATAATATGTGCCATGACAAATCGTTTTTATCTATTTGAATTTTTTTTGTAAATAAAATTCATTTATTGCTATTACAGTTAGTAATTATTTCCAATTTGCAGAGTAATTTGGACTTATCCAATTTGAGATTGTTTTAGATATTGATGTTTTTATATATGTTTCTATATCAGGAAAGTTTAATCCTCCCTGTTTCCATGATCTGATATGATGTATTAAAGCTATTCTGTTTCTTTTGGAAAACCATAAAAAATGTATTAGGCACACATTTATTTCTTTAAGTATATTCCTTTCTGGTAACAGTTGTATTTCCAAGGCTATATACAGGATCTTGGGCAGTAAAACCATTTTTATTAACTGTAGTCTATCTTCAAATGTTAATATTATTTTGTTCCATTTTTCCAAAGAGATTTTAATTGTACTGATGATATTATTGCAATTTTTTGAGACTAATTCATTATTATCCTTGCATAACTCAATGCCTAGATATTTTAAAGTAGATTCTTGTTTCCCTATGATGTGATCCCCCTTAGTCTGCAGTTCTTTTTTTTATTTAAAAATAAAAAATTTGATTTTGATTTATTGAAATGGAGTCCTGAAGTCATGTGAAATTTGTCAGTTAATATATCTAATTCTTCTAATGTCTTTTTTGTATTACATAATGTTAGCAATATGTCATCAGTAAATAACCTTACTTTAGAATTGTATTGTTCATAAACACCTATTCCTTTGATTTTTATATTGTTACGAATTGAACCTGCCAATATTTCAACAGCTAGAGCAAATAGAATTGATGCCAATGGACATCCTTGTTTAGTGCCTTTTGTTATATGTATAGATTCAGAGGTAGAAGGACCTAACTTGACATATGCTAAATTATTTGTATATATATTCTTTAGGAGATGAACAAAGGATGCAAGAAATTCAAATAGCATTAGGATTTTGAATAAATAGTCCCAAATTAGGTTATCAAAGGCTTTCTCTATATCTAAGCCAATTATGTGTGTTTCTTTATTTTCTTTAACATAATCTATAAGAGAAATTATCCTTTTAATATTGTCATGTGTGTATTCTTATGGTATATAAATCCAGGGTTATCATTATTTATTGTTTTGGATAGTGGTATTTTCATTCTGTTAGTTAATATTGTCATAAATATCTTATAATCATTATTTAATAGTGATATAGGTCTATATGAGGTACAGACGTTTGGGGATTTGTTTTCCTTTAGGATTGGTGTGATTAAGGAATATCTCCAAGAGGGTGGTATTAAAGCTTGTGACTGAATTTCTAACAGAGTTTTATGGAAAAGAGATAGTATCTTTGAAGGAAAAAGTTTATATATTTCCATAATTATGCCATCTATACCTAAAGCTTTATTAGTTTTGCCCTCTTTTGTTGTATCTGTAATTTCTTTGTAGGATATGGGTGCTTGCAGATCTAGTTTTCATTTTTCTGATTTTTTTTTTTTTATATTAGAACATTTTTCATCTAGATTTAATTGAATGATATGCATATTTTCTTTTTGGAAAGTTCCATATAGTGATTTCTATATGCACCGCCTATATCCGAGACATTTTTCCCTTTCTTTTCATGGAAGATACTTTTAATGTTATTAGCTTTTGATTGTATTTTGATTCTTATGGATGGATAAATTATGTAGATATTTGGGAGAAGTGGCCAAGGTATTCATTTTTAGTTTTTCTAAAGCTAAACTAGTTTTATTTGTTAGAATTTTGTTGTATTTATTGTTTAATAGCTCTACTTTCTTTTTCATCTACAAATGATTTTGATTTTTTTCAGCTTTTACTGACAACAATTTGGATTTTAGATCTAATAATTCAGAATTCCATTTTCTGAATTTTTTATACTAAGTTAGGGTTTTACAATATATGTAAGCTTTTAATGAGTCCCATATCATTATTTTATTTATCTCTGTGTTGTAATTAATATCTAAGAAGAACTGTAATTCAGATAATAACCAGGGTTTGAACTCTTTAATTTTAGTTATATATGCTGGAATTCTGGAGTTAAAGATTAATGGTTTGTACCCATTTTGAAGTTTTAGTATATATGAATTGTTGTCTGAAAAAGGGCAGAAAGTGATTGAGAAACTAATGATTTTAGAGTGTAAGTCATGGGGAGCAAATATTTTATCTATTCTAGTTTGGGTACCAAATCTGTGATCTTGATGGGAAAACAACGATTCATCTTCTTTAAATTTGAAAGTATCTACAAGATGAAATGATTCTACCCACTTGTTTAAACCTTTTGATACAGCAGATGTACACAGCAGTATTTTATTTGTAGTTTCAGAAATATCAAATATATAGTTAAAATTTTCTCCTGATATTAAATTGCCTTTATACTTATTGGAAATGAAATCTAAGTGTTTATTAACAGTTCATGTTCCAATGTCTGTGAACCAGTATAGATTGGCTAGGGCCCATATTCTGTGATTATATTTAACTATCACTAATGCCATAAGGCCTTCTTTATCTTCATACCTATAAATGATTTCTGGGTTAATTGCATTTGTTTTCCATAAAATTGTTACCCCTTTTGTCTTTGTCTTATAAGTGGATTGTGCCAATATCATATATTCCTTAGGATTCCACTTGTAATTGTCATTTGTTTTGAAATGAGTTTCTTGAAGGAAGACAATTTGTGCTTTGTTCAATTTTAAATATTTCAGTAGATTTGATCTCTTACTAGGATTGTTTAAAGCCATTGGTATTCAAAGATAATAAAGTTAAATCCATCTTAGGTTATTTAAATTATGTATTTTTTGCTTTAGTGTGACTATTAAACATTTTCCTCTGATAACTATAAAGTATTTGTTTGAGCTTTTAAAGGAAATTATCAGTTTTATACTTAGAGTGTTTACCAATAAAGTAATGTTGTAGTCAGGCATACTAAAAATCTTTTTGTGAAATAAATTTAAATTAATAAATGTTAACAAAATTAAGATCCGCAATAGCCATGGAATGAAAATCATTCCTAATCTGATGGATAAATCTAAGTCCATCAGATTATCACTAATACCTTGACAATCCAGAACATCTGAGTTCCATAAATTGTATTATCATATGGAGAATATTTGTAATAGGAATAAGCAATATTTATATTATTTTGAACAGAGACAGTACTACTGTAGATTAGACAGAATTCTAATACAATATAAATGTCTACTTATTGTATATGCAGTTAATATTTTCATGAAAGATAGATGACAAACAATTCAATCACAGTAAAGTAGGATGTATCATATATAAAACTTCAGTAAAAGATTATAGCACATAATTATTTAACATATTCACCCTTATTGATGAAGTCTTTCAAAACTTATTACTTAATAGATAGAAATGGTAATAATATTTATACCTAATGTTTATAATACAATGTATTTTACTGGATATATCAGAAGTTATATTTCATTGTTTGCCAGCATTTAAGTGATCACTTTGTTTGCCGCTAACTTACTTAAAGCATCAAGTTTGTTTTATGTGAACATTGTTGAAAGTTAGTGCATTTTAATTATCATTATTATTAATTACCCCCCCCCATTTCCTACACATAAGGATTTTCATATCTGTCATTTTTTATTATAAACTGATTGAAATTAGGTTAAAAACAACAAATTCACTTATTGTGATTAATGATTACAAATTCCCTTTCCATATTCATAAATTGACATTTTATGGCATATACTGAAAGTTTTTACATTTAAATGTCAATGTTCTATTTTGTATAATCAACAAAGGTTAAACTGAGTGATTATTGTCAATGTAATACCATTTGATCAGAATGTGATTGTTACATTCTGTGACATTCCTAGTTCAGGCTTCTATTGTTTCCCTTGAAGAACTTTGTCAGTTTGATGTCAAGTATAAAACATTAGTTACCTTGGTAACAGCTTAAGTATTATGTATGGTCAAGATGGGTTACAAAACCACAATTCAAGTTAAAGCAATTACATGACTTGTTATGCACATTTACTTATAGGTAGGTACTAGGCTATCTGCCTGAGTGCATTTATAAGCCTAGCCAGAGTGTGTCGGCTTTCACCACCACATTGATTAATTACCTGATCCTCTGTCAAGCAGAGCCAATGAAGTGAACCCAGGGGTGTATTTTCTATTACCCATCCACTCGTCAAGGTTTCTCTTGAAGAGTGGTAGTGAGGGGCTCTGCCTGATGTAATTTGGAATTTTGTTCCAAAGCATGGGGAGTCTCTGTGACAGGAATCTATCCCTCCAGCATGTTCTATTTATTGTTGTGGTGAGGTTTAGCTCACTAGAGCGCTTGTCTCTCAGTGACTTGGATTTCTTTAGGTGGAGCATGTCCATCAATTCTGAGTTGGTCATGGCTTTGTAAGTCAGGCAGAGATCACCTCTGACTAAGCGATATGCCATTGAGTACAGCCGGAGTTTTTTCAGTCGGGCTGCATAGGACATATGTTTGAGACCAGTATTCTTCTTGGTGAGGTACTTTTGTGGTCTTTCCAGCTGTTGGAAGTGTCTTGTGAGGTACATCCCAAATGGGGCATTGTACTCTATTATGGGTCTAATGAGTGACGAGTAGAGGGGCACTATAGTCTCTTTATTTCTAGATGCAAACACTTTAGTAATTAGATGGGCCACATAGAAAGATTTCCTAACTACTTTGGCAATATGATTGTCAAAGGAGAGATTACTATCTACCTGGGTCCCCAGATCTCTTATTACCTCTTCTGTATTAAGGGGGCTGCCACCTATGTGGTTATTCGTGGGTGTTTTGTTTTTCCCAAATGGGATGACTATGCATTTTTTGGCATTTAGCTTGAGGCCATGACTTTGACACCAGGCGTCCGTCTCAGTAAGGTCGTTTTGGAGGATGTCCGTGTCAGCCGGAGAGTCAGTTATGCCTCCCAGTTTGCAGTCATTGGTGAATTTGGTTAGCCATAGTCCTCCTGTGTTTGCCTGTACGTCTGAGAAGTATATGCCGAACAGTAGGGGTCCCAGGACTGAGCCTTGCGGGACACCACTTGTGACAGGTTTAGAGTCAGACCTGGAGCCTGCTATTCTTAAAATCATTATGCTTCCCCTTGATGTTCAATATAGTGCATGTAATTTATGACAAGTTAAAGCAGTACTGTTATTATACTCAAGCCCATGTTGTTAAACTGAGTGTCTATTGTCAATTTAATACTATTTGTTCAGAATATGATTGTTACATTCTGTGACATTTCAAGTTCAGACTTCTATTGTTTCTCTTGAACAACTTTATCAGTTTGATGTCATGTATAAACATTAGTTACCTTGGTAACTGCTTAAGTATTATAGATGGTCAAGATGGGTTACAAAAACTACAATTCAAGTTAAAGGAATTACATGGCTTGTTATGCATATTTACTTATATAAGAAAATCATCATGCTTCCCCTTGATGTTTAATGTAGTGTATGTCATTTATGACAAGTTAAGACAGTAGTGTTATTATACACAAGCCCATGTTATTAAACCCTGGCTTTAATATCTAAATTCAGCATACTGCTTCATCTTGTATGACGATTATACACTTTATGTCTAGATTTATTAAAATTATACATTACATAACTATTGCATGTGTGTTTTTTTTTTGGTTGTTAGTTATTTGAGAGACCACAAGCTGTAATGCTTATTCTTATTATTAGCTCCTTCCAAGCATGTTTATACAGTCCATCGACTTTTAAATTATGAGACCCCTCTAGTTTTTTATTTGTTATAAGTATATTTCCATCCTTGCATACACACATATCAGTACTTCAAGCATGGGCAACAATGCCCATCCAGTTTTGCCAGAATACCATTCACTGGTTCATGTGGTATGTGTCCAGGCTGTTCTTAAAATATCCAAACCAATATTTGTCCTGTTCCATTTTACCAGCCTGTTCCATGGAGTGGCCACTCTGCCAGTGAACCACTCAACACACCTTCCATTCCCACAGATATTTCCATGAAGGAAATCTGATGACTCTCTAGCACTTCCTGGCAACCCCAAACACCCCTAGAATCAGCTATCCCCATATGCCCAACACGTCCAAGCAAGCTCACCTCCCAGACCACTGCAAGGGTTCTGCACAAGACCAAGCGCTCTTAGTCTTTCACAATATCTTGGAATCAGTTTTTTGTTTCTTCTTTCTAGCCAGTCCAAGGATTTGTTTCTTTTATTCTTTTAAGAGTAGGGGCCATCCATTCCATTTCTTCTGGGATACACACTATATTGTTGTATTTTGATAAATGTAGCAGCTTCTTCTAAGTCGTTAAAGGTTCTCATCTCATTTGCAAAAAGTATTTTTATTTTGGCTGGAAAGGCCAGCTGTGCTTTAGTGTTGTTTTGTTTCAAGAGTTTTATTATTGGCCACACTTTTTTCCTTTGTTTTAGTATTCTGTAAGAATAATCATTGTCAAACCTTATCAGGCTTTGATTGTATTTTAAGGGTGATTTTCTCCAAGCAGATTTTAATATTAGTTCCTTGTCCAGAAATGAAAGAAATTTTATAACTATGGATCTAGATGGAGTATTTGTTGAGTTAGAAGCAAGTTTTCTCAGTGCTCTATGCGCCCTTTCAATTCCAAATGAAAGCCCCTCTTTCAAGTCTAAAATTTCAGGAATCCAGGTTGTTAAGAGTAAAATAATGTCTTCTCCTTCAGTGTTTTCAGGCAGACCAAAGATCCTTATGTTGTTTCTCCTTTCCCTGTTTTCTAAGTCATCTATTTTGTTAAGCAGCTATGTATTCTGTTAAAGCAGAAATTCTTTCTAGAATTCTTCCTCTTTGACTCTCCCTTCAATGTCATTTAGAGAAGTCTCTATATTTGTTATTTTTGTATGGTGTTGCTGTAATAGTTCCTTAAGAGTATCAGACTGTTTTTGACAATTTAATTTGAGGTTTTGTAAGTTATTTTTAAAGCCACCCATCTTCAAAGATAGTTCCTGTAAGGTAGATGTCATCAACTGCAGTTCTTTTTTCAAAGCAGTATCTGGGTGAGAATTCCTTGAGTTGTTCATATTCAGTGACTCGATATATCTCCAAGTTACTTGACAGGAAAATGTTTGTATATCTCCACCAAAATTGATATTAATGTAGTTTAGTAGTTTATCTATATATTTCTGATGTTTTAAACTTGAAAATAATAAAATGTTCCTATATTATTATACTAGTTTATGGAGCTCTCAAAATTCACTGCTCTCAGTTGGCCATCTAGCCCCCCCCCCCAGTCGATTTGTTGTTATTGTTATATAAGATGGAATTGTTACTTTGTAATTCATGGTCTGATGAAGTGCCAACAGGCATGAAAGAGCTTACTGAATAAAGCTTTACTTGGTTTTACTCCATGCTTGTTAGTCCTTTCTTGTTTTTTGTTTGGAATTAACAACCTGCAAAATTGAGACAGCAAGAAACACTTTAGTTATTTAAAAATATACTAAAAGGAGGACAGTGTAAGGACACCAATACCTCTCAACTGTCCAGATTTTTGCAGAATGTCCAGATTTTTGCCACAATCATTGAGGACTGAAGTCAATAAATAATGACAATCATTTAAACTTTAGACTTCATATCCTTCAGAAAATGCATTCTAACACAAAACCTTTTATTCTAGCAACTTTCTAAGGCTATAAGGTAATATTTAAAATTTGTCCCTATTTTGGGCCTTTGTCCAACCATTATTTTTGGATCTGTCCAGATTTATTGTGGTGCAAAGTGTTACTTCCATGTCAATAGCTAAACCTTGTAGCTCACACTGTAGTCACATCTTTAACAAATGACCACTGGCTGAATGTCTAACCTAATTGTGCATACTGTAAATAATATCAGTTGAATTTATAAATATAAATAACATAAAAATGTATTGTCTGTGTTTTCTTAGTGTAGTATATACAACTCTGTATTCTTTATTCCAAAGTATAATATTTTGTTTGTGTCTTGCATCATTGTGGCCAGGTCATGGCTGAAAAGCGTTTGCCTGCCAGTTCGTATAGCCAGTTATCAAACTGAAATAAATAAAATAAAAATAACAGCATCTTTAAAATAGTTACCTTAGACTTAATGGCATCCATGGACCTGAAGTGTGTGTGTGTGTGTGTGTGTGTGTGTGTGTGTGTGTGTGTGTGTGTGTGTGTGTGTGTGTGTGTGTGTGTTTCCATAAACAATCATGTATCCTACATGCATAAAATTCCTTAGGGTTACTTTCTTTTCAGATTATTTTCAGGTCAAAACGCTATATCTCCTCACCGGACCTGTTCTCAGACTATGTACAATATATTTGACTATGGAAATAGAACATCTTTACAAGAAAATAAAATGGCACGCACCCCCATCCCTATCTGGAGCACTGGTTCCTTGTAGAAATTTCAAAGGACGGAATGCATGTTACAGTGCCCAGTTTACTTGTATCTACTTCAAAACAAGGGGTAATTGATCAGTGTAGGCAATTCAGTTTTACTCCCAACCTGTAATTAGTGATAACTGGGCACAACTTTCAACAGTTTTTTTTTACATCAAGTAAAACAAAGACCTTTCCTGCAAAAATATGCAACAGAACAGATCCAGAGGATGGGATGGAGGAACTGAAGGAACATTTCAGAGTCTGAGGAATGGCTAAATATGTGACAAGATTAGTTTTAAAACAAATACGTACAAGATAATACACAAGTTTATAAAAAACAGGTAGATTTAACAGCAGGAGCTAAGACCTCCAACAAGAATAGTCTGAAAGGACCTGCATGTAATTAAGTACTATTATATGAAGGTGGGCCATCAGTATGGGCATGCACTTAGGGTGGATCAATAGCAGAAAGTCAGAACTTATTCTTCTCATGAAAACTTGGTGAGTCCACACATGCATATGGTCATGAAAGCTTCCCTTCTGCAAAGACAGAAAGAATAAATACTGAAGGGTGTCAAAAAAGGGTGCAGGGTTCAACACTTAAAGACGTATGAAAAGAGACTAAGAGAATATGTACATACTGGAAGGAGGGCAGAACAGATATTTAAGTATCTCAAAGAACTTTACAAAGTCATTAGAATTTAGCATATAGGCTGTGTGCCAGCATCCCACCTGAGATCCAAATTACTGCAGTCTTCTGCTAATCAAGAAATTCCTGATAAAAGTCAAAAAGAATCTTTGTGTGTGCAGTAGTTGAACATGAAATGGAAATATCAATATGTGTTTCTTGAGCAGAAGGAATAAAACACTGAAAGCAAAAGCAAGAATAACTGCTTGGACTCGAAGAATAATGTGCAGTTAGCAATTTAATACTATTGAAGAGCAATTATATGTATCAGGCATTACTATGCTATCACAGAGTTTAAAGGGGAAGATGATGTAACATTAAGTCATGTGGTGCAAATACAAATACTGACCCTAGACCATCATTACATTAACTGCAGACCACAACAAATTCTTTTTATAGACTTCTGCAGTTCCATTTCAGTTCACTCTGAGTGCATTTTAGCAACAAAGCTTTTCCTTATGCCAAACCTAACAGCCCCAGAGAAAGCTGATGATAGGTACGCACATCAACACAGGCAAAAAACAGAAAAAAATTAAATTAGCTGCTGTAGAAATCCCTCAGTGTGAAGCCTAACTTTTCTGATGTAGATATACACAGCTTTAGACGCATGCAAATGCTCAAATGTATTCATTTAAATTTAAATCTGAAGTCCTGAGAGGGTACATTACGTTAACAAGACAATGAATGTGCTAGGGGTGGAACTGCAGGCCCTATTGTAGTAACACAGCATTTTTGGTTATGGTATAAATTTAACTCACTGAGAAAGCTAACAATTACAATTTGCCCCTATAGTCTAGAATCACTTTTATTGCAATTTTAGATGAAAAAGGTGCAGAAGGACATTTAGTTAACCTGTACAGTTGTAACAATTCCCCAGCTACAAATTCATTTGATATATATATATATATATATATATATATATATATATATATATATATATTTTTTTTTTTTTGTTAGGAATTCAATGGTGAGTTTCTACTTTTACTTATGGATCAGTTTGAACTGTGATTTTTTTTCAGATGTTTATGCAAAATCTGAAATACTTTAACCATGCTTGAAATATGGTGTTGTCTCTCTTTGTATGTTTCATTCAGGCTATCCATCTTTTATTTTTTTATATACTCACAGCTCCTTTGACATAAAGCTTCTCTGTTTTATTTAATGTTAGCTTAACTGAGTTATTTATGAATATTAAATGTCAAGAAACTGTCTAAAATTACAAAAATTCTGCCAGAGTAAGTATATTCGGGCTTCCAGAATCATGACTAATTCACAAAACAAATATTGATATGCTTTACCTGATAACCTCCCAGAGTGATTTTGATGGATACATCCAGAGGTTTGTTGGTGACGCCTGCAACAGACTTGATCAACGACATGAAGAGCAAGGGGAACCAGACGATGCATATCAGTAAGACCACAATCATACCACCCATTCCATACTTCACAACTTTCTTCTTCTTCTGTCCACGGGGCTGAGGGTACCTCTGTGAAGGAAGCAATTAGATGAGTAGGCAGACAGATGAATATATATGCATAAACCATGATAGCAACTTAGCAGCAGTAAAGTGACTACTGTGTTCTTGAAACTTGACTTCCCAGAATGAGGACAAAGCGTGCAAAATACATTTAAATATGTTTTGTAATTTTTGCTATGCTTATATCTACTTAGGAAGTCATTGGAAACAAATGAACACAGTATGAATAAGAAAAGGATTGCTTCTATGCACATTTGTGCAGATACCACATGTCGCTGCTATAGTGAACCTGTTTGTTCCTGTTTTTCATTACAAAAATGTACATAATAATCTCATGTGCAGTCAGCCAGTTGTAGTCCACTATAGACAAGGTGAAAGTAAACTTTTTGGCAGTCACAATGGTTTCATTCTTGACAATAATGATTAACTAATAAGGAGAAATAAAGCAGCACTTACAAGTGTAGATTGATTCGTTATGTTATATGAATTATGGAAAGCTGAAACATGGCTCAAATGTGAGGCAATGGGTGGAGTAAGAGGTGTGCCTTTACCTAGCGTTCGCCTTGTCCAGTGGGGGATTATGCCTTTTCTCCACTGTAGTGCTATCCTGGAGTTGGTATATATAGTTCAGAGGTGTGAAGCCCCTCACTTAGGTGGGTTTTAGGTGGTGCATTGTTAGTTACTGTTGTTTTGGGCAAATATTCATTTGCCCTGTGCATACTTACCTGATCCATGATTCCGTGTTTCGTGATTTTTCTCACGGCATTGTGGTCGTCTGTATTTTGGCCTTTTGGTAAATAGAAGTAGACCTATATATATATATATATATATATATATATATATATATATATATATATATATATACATATACACTCACATAATATATAAAATTATATATATATATATATATATATATATAGAGAGAGAGAGAGAGAGAGAGAAATGATGAAGCAATGATATATATATATATATATATATATATATATATATATATATATATATATATATATATATAGCTATATATATTCCTAGAACACTGTTTACTCTTTGCATATAAAATCATGCATCTAAAATGGTTAAAAATCTATCTGAACATTTTTCATGGAGTGTTACTAACATAATTATCTGTAAAACATCATTAAGCTGGGTGCTACCCTTCAATGAAATGAAAGAGCTGAAGCCTAAAGGTTACTAAACACAAGTTTTAATTTAATTTTATTTTTTTGCCTTAATATGTACAAAGAAAAATATAATTTTTACTCAGAAATGCATATTCTTTTTAACTATGAATCATACCATTGTATATTTATGTTTTGATGCTTTTGCTTATTTTACTCTGAAGAGAACTGACAGCAACATATTTGTTTTCACCCGCACATTAGTTTCACGATGCTGTTTTGTAAATAATGCAACCTACAATTTAAAAGGGCATTCTGTCAATAAATCTGCTCTAGCTTGTTAAGACTTCTATTACATCAAGATATTATTAGGGAGTTTTCAGGACAAGACTCATGAGGATTCCCACTTTCATTTTGGTTTTGCACAACTTACTAGATTTTAGGAAAAGTAGACAGCAGAATCTTAAATGTGTACATGCCTGCCACAACATGTAAAATATTTATTTGCTGTAATATATAACATTACATAAAATACAGAAACCACCATTTTCTCCAAGAAAAGAGTATTATTTGGTTCTCCTTTCATAATAATACATTAATACAATGGTGTAGCTAGGGTGGGTAAAGGTGTAGCCACCTCTGGAACAGAATGTTAGAGGATGCAGTTGGCATACAGCAATGCTTGTTTAGCATATTAATGCTGGTATTTCAGTTGGCATTTGTAGTCAGGACTGAAGTGATTAAGTGCTTTGTGTGTAACATAAAATGTTGTCCTTTATTCTTCTTTTTGGTCATCAGCTTAAAAGGTTGAGAGAGTGTAAGATCAAAGAGTGACACAAGGCACCGGAATTTCTAACTTTGGCTCTACACAAATAATATGATTCAGATGCATACTGAGTTTGTCAACCTGAAAAATATAAAATATACACTGTTTATGAACCAGATTACAGCACAAAGTGCACATATGTCTATATAAGATTACTTGTGGTACCTAGCTGTAAAAAACATGTCTTTGCAACCATATGAAGTATTACAGCACATTTGTAGCAATAATATATCATGACAGCCAGTTGCAAAACAGACTTAGCTGGGAGTTCCAGCCATAAAGGCACACATTTAACTGGTGGATCAAATTGTAAAGACACTTATACAACTTTATCTTAATTTAATGTAGTTTAATGTACATGAGTCTAAGCGGAGGAGGGGGTCATAAGGCTAGTGACTAAAAAAGATCTGCATTAAGGATAAGTAAACAGGATGTCTACTTCTGATATAATGGCAACTCAGTACTTGCATTGGAACATATGTATATTTCAAAATGTGACTGTGACAGTGAACACCTCTAAACATACATATATAGTAGTACTCATCTTTAAAATACTATATCTCAGTCCCCTTTGAGATTTCATTATGAACATTTCAGGGAATAACAACAGGATCAACAGCTTCAAAAGTCACATAATATCCTTAAAGAGTTGCAGTGTGGCATTATAATGAATTTGACCCTGACACTTTAGTTGATGAAACACTTGGTATGTTAATTATGGCATATTCATAGGTAGTTACTAGGCTTGTAATCCAGGACAACATACACAGTTGTTATAGAGAGGAGTCTGGTTAAATGACTTGCTTAGAGTCATACAGTAGGGAAATGGAAGTTGTGGCCATTAAAGCTGAATTATAGTTAACAGTACATTAACACCTCATAACGTTAATCCTCTGCACTAATTGTTAGGCAGGAAGAATGTGGGCATTGCTCCCACTTCCTCTTTCATATTATTTGATAATGCTACCATTTGGCCTAATTCCTTATGTTGTAAATTATTCTTTCTGTAATATATAGAGTATTTTACTTCTGGTATAAAGACAGTTCGGTAAAGACATGTTTTAGTCAATTATTGCATTAACTGTATACTGAGCAGAAGTAGAACACAGCATCCAAAATAAAAACAAAGTACAATGCAAAAATCATCAGACTATGGCAGTAAAGACATGTGAACTAAAACCACTGGTTCCTGTCTTTGAAAGGGTAATATCTCCACATTCTTTTGTGATTTCACTATGAAATATTCAGATAAAAACAGCAGAGTTCTCAGCTACAAAACACAAAAAAGATAAAAACAACAGAGTTCTCAGCTACAAAACACATGTGAGACTACAAATTTAACCTCAGAGCTTCCACATTTGAATCTGACTCCACAGCTTCAGAGGCATGAAAGCATGCCACTGTAGCCACAACATGTAATAATTGAAAATATTTTGGTGAAGTGTATTTTTTACTTCTTATCTAACAAAAACTTGGTAGAGAAGTATTCTAGCTCCTCGCTGTGTTCAGAATACTTAACACAAGTTCAAAACAATGCCCCCAGTAGACACCAGATATAATGTAAAAATTTCAGCTTTTGGCAGTTATAACGTATATAAACATAATGATGTAATGCCTGTCTGCAAAATGCCATAATTCAGTCCTTTTTGAGGTTTTACAACAGCTATGAAACAACTCAAACACCTCACAAAGAGAACACAGGACCCAAAACATATGTACTACATGGACCTCTCAAAGTATTCAGTATTCTGCAGACTGCTGAGAGGGGCATGAGTGTGGATTACAAAGCATCCGCTGATCCAGTACCGATGGACCTGCTGCATATCCACAAGTCAGATGGTATTACAATTTTTTTTCCAGGGACCCAAACCTCTTCTGAAACTTAAACAGAATGGATTGGAGAGACAGGTGCATCTCTTAGGTGTTACCACTACTTCCCATTCAGGTAAAGAAAAGTTCATCCCTGTCCATATTCAACTGCAACCTGAATTTATGGTTAGAAAAGACAAAAAGTTTTCCCCAGGACTGCTCCCTGTACTACTTATAGACAGAAGCAGTAGCTAAAAGCTCTTTCCTACAATATGCCCCCAATAAATACTCAATGATATTACCCTAGAAGTAATCACTGTCTGAACAAGAACTAATTACTGTCTTAGGGGTAGTATAAAAATGCAGACCTTGGAATTGTGTAAAGACAATTTGAGCTAAAGAGATAATCAGCTAGGCATAAAATAACCTCCAAGGGCAGTCAGTCTAGTATTCACCTATGACCCTAAAACAGAAATGTTGGCTTGTATGGTGAGATAAAACTAATTATTTTGCTTCCAGTGTAAGAGGCCATACATACGTTCCACCTAAAGCAGTTTGTAATAAAAAAATCAAGGGTTTATAATAATATACTTGGGTACAAATCACACTTAAAATATGACTATAATCCGAAGGATTTCACAACAACTCAGTACTGACTAAAATGCCAAAGCAGAACACCTTTGTCAGAGGATGGTGTCTAGACCTCCTCCTGTCTTGGCTGGAGGAATAACAATTATTATTATTATTATTATTATTATTATTATTATTATTATTATATTTTTTACTCCTGGTCTAATGAGGACTTATTGCACATGTATTCTATTAGTTTTGGCCAACCTTGTAAACAGTTTACCCCAGGTGGAAAATGAGTATAATGCCAGATTATAACAAATAAAGCCCTCTGAAATACTGGATTTGTTAGATGCCATATGTCAGTTACCCTAAGGCAGTTAACAAGAAAAAAAATTAAGACACTTTGGTATAAACCACATACATACTGTCCCAGTTGAATGTGCCCATTCTGAGAGGCATGCCAATTTTGATTGCTGTTGTTACAGAAATATTACATCAACATTGCTCTTTGATAAATACTGCCCTCCAAAAATATATTAGTGGTCATACAGCAGCAATCCTCTAACAGCCTTATGTTTTCATATACTGCTTCCCTCCAAAAAAGTGCTAGCTGCATTCTGTGCAGTTTTGATGTTTCATTAACAAGAGAATGAAAAAAAAAAATAGCATACTGACGTTAGACATACACTTTATATTCAGTATAATAGGCTGTACTAATATACAGCATGCCTTCTCACCCCAGCCTTCTGAATATACCTCTGAAGTCTCTTTGTGAGGAAAGCAAAAGAAAGAATTACCACATTAATGTATTACCCCTTTTGCTGTTAGACACACACACAACCCCCACCTCCAAAACTAGCTGCATAAGGATTTGACTTGCATGAATCAAGTCCTCTGCTTTCATACCTGCATGAAAACAAGATAGATTTTCTTCATGCATTTCTGTGTGATTCTGAAGAAATTAAAAGGCATAGTGACCTCAAAGGTCAGTTTCAACTTGTTCATAATCACATATGTAGCACCTAGGCAAGGAAAATCACATGACAACCTTGTGTTTTCACATATACGCTGCCTCCCTATTTGACTAAAAACCGCCACATTCTGTGCATCCCTCTGATGTTACGTTTTGATGAAATGAAAGAACAGATTATCACAGTAATATATATCAATGTATCAAATCAGATATAAATCAGATCTTAAACACTATATACCCTCCAAGCCACAGCAATGATCTCTCTAAATGTCCTTTGGTTTCATCCTAGCAGTTAGTGCAGGGGATTAAGGTTATGAAAGTACAGTTGTGTACACTTATCATAAATGTAGATGTTCGAGTGTATTCACTGTTGCAGTCACCACACTTGGGTTATCTGCCTGCAAGTAGCCCTCAGTCAGCCTGGATACCAGAGACTTAGTATTTCCATGTCAGATGCTGCCACTCCAGGACTGATGTCATGTCATCAGGGGTATAAAAACAAGCAGCTGAAGCCATTACATCAGTTTTTCAGGAGCCCCCTCCAATAGGGAGCTAAGTTATGGTGGGGGAAAACACCACCAGTAAAAATTAAATACCAATACCCCTGAAAAGGGGGATAGTAAAAGGCATAGAGAGTTTAGAGAGAGAGAGAGAAAGACAGAGAGAAAACCAGGGGGTTGGAGGGAGGGAAACCAGGACTGCAACAGTGAATACACTCGAACATCTACATTTATGGTAAGTGTACACAACTGTATTATGTTCTTCGTGTTTCACTGTTGCAGTCATCACACTTGGGTAGATTCCCAAAGCTGAAGAAGGGTGGAGGCAGTCAAGAAGAGTTAGGGCTGGCTAGTAGGCCTTGCAAGACTGCTGTTGCAAAACCTGCCCTGGATTTGGAAAAGATAGGCAGGTGGTAATGCTTGGTGAAGGTGTGTACAGAACTCCAGGTAATAGCTTCCAGGATGTCCCTGGTAGGGACTCCCCTGAGGAATGGTGTAGAGGTAGAAGTTGCCCTACTGGATTTTGACCCCATGAGGGGTTGGTTTCCCATGGTGCTTGTAGCAGAAATGGATGCAATGTGCTATCCATTTGGAAACTGTTTGCTTAGAAATGGCCTTGCCCTCTGCCCCTGTTGCAAAGCTGCCTAGTAACTGGTCAGATTTTTTGAAAGGCTTAGTCCTATCAAGATAGAATCTGAGCTGTTTGTGCACACCCAAGGAGTGCAGGATCCTTTTCCCTTTATTCTGAGGATTAGGGAAGAAGGTAGGCAAATGGATAGACTGGTTGAGAGCCACACTGGACACCACTTTAGGCATAAAGGAAAGGTTAGTCCTGAGGGAAACCTTGTCAGCATGGAAAATAATGAAGGGTTACACAGCCATTAGTGCTTGTAGCTCAGACACTCTTCTAGATGAAGTGATGGCCAGAAGCAAGGCTGTTTTCCAAGGGAGGAATTTTAACTCTGCTGACGCTGTAGGTTTAAAGGGGGTAGTGTGAGCTTTTCCAGTACAAAATTAAGGGCCCAAGCAGGGGTGGGTGCTCTCCTTGGCAGCCTTAAGTTGTTTGCCCCTCTCTGGAACTGTTTAATAAGAGGCTGAGACAAGAGAAGTGGCTCAGTGTTGTAATGAGCCGAAATGGCAGAGGCATGGATCTTAATGGAGGAGAAGGATAGGCCTCTGTGGAGTAGACCTGCTAAGTAATCTAGGATTAGAGGCAAGGAGGGAAGAGTTGTGTCCTCTCCTTTAGACTGACTCCAGGAGCAGTACCTTTTCCACTTATCTGCATAGGATTTCCTTGTACTGGCTCTTCGGGCTTCAAGAATGATGTCTAGCACTTGCTTGCTTAGGCTGGTTACTGGGGGAGAATTCAAGGAATAAGCCAGGCTGCAAGATTTAGTGTTTGCAATTGCAGATGCAAGATCTGTGACCCCTGCTGAGAGGGCAGGGTTGGGCACTGGTGTAGGTGCCAGGGTGGCACCAATGCCAGGCTTCGCAGGAGTGGGTACAAGTGTTGGCGTGGCCAATCCAGGGCAATCAGAATTGTCCTTGGTTTGTCCTGTCTTGTCTTGAGCAATACTCTTGAGAGGAGGGGCAGAGGGGGAAAGGCATAGATAGAGAGATATACCCTCTGGAAGGATAGGGCATCCACTTTCCAGGCCCTACTATGAGGTATCCTGGTGCAGAATCTGCTGAGCTGATGATTGCAAGGGGAGGTAAAGAGATCCACCTCTGGGGTCCCCCTTTTCTGAATCAGAAAGTTGAAAGTTCTGGGCTCTAGTTGCCACTTGTGTGGGTCTAGGAGATTTCTGCTTAAATCATCTGCCAGTGAGTTTTGTTTGCCTGACAGGAATTGAGCTTGCAGATGGACCTGCATGTCCAAGGCAGTGTTCCACAGGGCCATGGCTAGCCTGCAAAGTGGGTAAGAGTGGGTTACCCCCTGCTTGTTGATGTACCACATAACTGTGATGTTGTCTGTTTTTATTAGCAGGTGTCCAGGTGAAAGTAGAGATCTGAAAGTTGTCAGAGCATGCTGCACAACTAGCATCTCTTTCTGGTTGATGTGCAGATGCATTTGACTTGGGCTACAGTGTCCCTGAATGCACTTGCCATCCATGTGTGCCCCCCAGGCATAGTCTGATGCATCTGTGGTTAGGGTCTGGGTGGCGTGGGGTTGTGTAAAGGGCAGTCCCTTGTTGTGGTTGCATGCTGCTGCCCACCAAAGAAACTCTGTCCTTAGACAGGGTATTATGGGAATGACAGTTTCCAGGTCCTGAGAATGTTGGCACCAAAGACTTTTTAAGTACCACTGAAGTTTCCTCATATGCAGTCTGGCATCTGGAATTAGTAGGATGCATGAGGTCATGAACCCTAGGGCCTGCAGGATTTTCCTTGCAGATAGCTGGGTTCTGGTGGCCATTTGTGTAAAATAGCCTCTCAGATAGGGTTGTTTTTCTGGAGTGAGGAATGCCATCTGGGATGCTGTGTCCAAGCTTGCTTCCCAGGAATACAATCTTTTGACTGGGGACTAGTTGATTTCTTTTCATTGATGGTGTACACCAGGGAGGTTAGGTTTGTTACAAATGTCAGGTGCTGAAACAGAATTTCCTGTCTGCCTGAATCAGGCAGTCATCCAAGTATGGGTAAATTTGAATATTTCTCTGTCTGCAGTAAGCAATGGCTGGAGCCAGGTATTTTGTGAATACTCAGGGAGCAGTGGATAAGCCAAAGGGAAGTGCCGAGAATTGATAATGCATAGATCCTGCCCTGAAGCGTAGATATTTTCTGCATGACTCCCTTTTAGTGATGTGCAGATAGCCTTCTTTTAAGTCTAGGGTGACTAACCAGGCATCTTTGGCTAGCATAGGTAGAAGCTGCTGCATGGTGAGCATTTTGAATTTTGGTACCACCAGGGAGGTGTTGAAAATGGAAAGATCTAGGACTGGGTGCCAAGTGCCCTCTTTTCTGGGTACCAGGAAAAGTCTTTAATAGAATCCTTGACCTATCTGTTCTGCAGGAACAGGTTGAATTGCCCTTATAGAGAGTAGGGTTTGGACTTGGTTTTGAATCTCTGCCCACTGGCTTAGAGGGAGGTCTGGGAACCCTTTTGGGGTTGGCAGTGAGTGGAAGTAAAATTTGTACCCCTGGGATACAATGTTGAGGACCCATCAGTCTTTGGTGATGGGAATCCAGTTTTTTGCATGAAGGGCAAGTTTTCCTCCTAGGGGCACAAGCAGTTGGGAAGAGGAGGGGCATGGAGTTGAGAAGTCATTGGGAATTCTTTCCATAAGGGAGTGGTTTAGCACTCCCTGCTTTAGAGGTGGAGGCACTCCATTGCTTAGATCTCTGCATACCCTGAGACTGTAGTCTTGGGGGTCTGTTTCCCCTGTTCTAGTTTGAGATGGCCTTGAGGGGGCTGGAAAGGACCAATGTTTTGAGGGGCAATGCCTCCTGATTCTAGGAGGCTGTACTTGCAAGAATTCTTTGACTGTCTGCATAGATTTATTTTTTTCTTCCATCTTTTTAAAAACCTCTTCTGCTTTGGTGCAAAACAGATTGTCATTGTTCAAATAAGTGTCTAGTAACATGGATTTGACATGATCTGGCAAGGTCTGCTCCTTAAGCCAAGCAGGCCTTCTCAGTACAGAACCAGTGACTGCTGCCTTGCAAGATGCTTCTAAGGCATCAAAGCCACACTGCAATGTATGCTTGCTGACTTGGCTTGCAGAATGCATAAACTCTCACAATTCTTTATTTTCTGCACAGTCTAAGAAGGTAGCTATTTTTTGTTTAACAAGTTCCATAATATGTTGTTGGTACTTCAGCATGTGAAACTGACAATTCAAAGCCCTAATGGCAAGAGTTGCAGAGGTATATACTTTCTTACCCCATCTGTCCAAAGCTCTGGAATCCCTGTCCGAAGGGGTGGGATTCTTAGCTGTAGTTGCCTTGATACCTTTAGGTCTCTGGGAAATGATCTGTGGGTCAGCAGTAGGATTTTTGAAAAATATATTTGTGAGTGTCAGGTACTCTGTAGTACCTGTCTCGTTTCCTAGGGGCAGGGGGTAAAGTATCTGGAGTAAGACTGGACTCTATAAAAACATCATCAACAACTTCCAGGACAGGGGGTATTGCTAAAGGCCTGTGTTGTGGCAAGTCTAGAAATTCTCTGAGTCTCTTTTTGGACTGAGGATAGTCTTGGCATTCCCAATGGAAATGCTCTCTTAAAGTATGTAAGGTTTCACCAAAAGAAAACTCACATAGTCTCACTAAATCTACACCACCAAAATCCACACATAGTAACATAAAAACATTCGTGGAGGCTCTCACTAATAATTTGTCTAAGCAACAGAGACCTCCAAAGCAGAAACGCAAGCAGCCTCCATCCCCCAACACAACCCAAATGACACAGCCCACAGAATCAGTGTGCCACTCAACCACAGCCAATAAGGCAAAACAATGTACCCAACACACTAGTCATAGGTGACTGTATAGTCAGGCACTCTGATGTCCCACTCACCAGGCTAAATAAGGAGAAGGTTACTGTCAGCTGCCTGTCGGGAGCCAGGATCTGCCACATAACCCACACACTCAGGTCTCTCCACAACAAGTGCAAATAAGACTCTGTCATTGTCCATGTTGGTGTGAATGACCTGAGACGTACCTCTCTGTACTACATGAAAAAAGACATGGAAGAGCTCTCCGATCTTGTAGCCCAGGCAGGTATGACCCTAGCCCTGGGTAGCATTCTGCCATCACCCAGAATGATACCGCAGTACAAGGACAAATGATTGACTTCAACAATTGGCTAAGCTTCTGGTGTCATTCTAAAGGGATCCAGTATCTGTCTGCTTGGGATGACATGATCGACAGACCATGATGCTTTGCCAGACATGGCCTGCACCTGTCGCCTCTGGAATTCCGGATACTGGCTAAAGCTCTTGCTGCCCCTACCATGCCTTTTTTAGGCAAGGTTCAAATGACAAATTCACCACCGTAGCAGGACCTTCAAAATGCACTCACTCAAGGCACTCCTTAAAATGGAGAACATCGATATCTGTGCAGTGACTGAGACCTGGTTCAAGGCTCCAGAGAGCACCCCTGCACTACCAGACTATAACTCATACCACACTTTTCAGCCATGATGGCCTGCACCCATCGCCCCTGGGATTTCAGATACTGGCTAAGGCTCTTGTTGCCCCTATAGTGCCTTTTTTAGGCAAAGTTCAAATGACAAATTCACCACCATAGCAGGAACAGGCAAGCAAAAACTGAGGGTAATGCTACTCAATGCTAGAAGTCTAAATCTCAAAATGTACTCACTCGAGGCACTCCTTAAAATGGAAAACACTGATATCTGTGCAGTGATTGAGACCTGGTTCAAGGCTCTAGAGAGCACCCCTGCACTACCAGGCTATAACTTATACCACATTTTTTGGCCATGTAACCTGGACCGAAACACCAAAGGCAGAGGTGTGTCCATATTCATTAAGGATATCCACACCTCCAGGCTAGTTGCTCAGCATAATGCATCCGAGGTTATCCAAGTGCAACTAACTGTGAGAAAAACTGCAATCCAAATTGTAGCTTGCTACAGATCCCCCACCATGCCCCAGGATTCCCACTCCTCTTTTCTTGATGTACTGGAAAATATTAGGGTTCAACCAAACACCCTAATAATGGGCGACTTCAACTACCCCACCATTAACTGGGAAAACTACTTGTGTGCCAACTCCTTAGCTCAACGCTTTCTGGAATTCATAAACTCCAATGCCCTGGATCAACTTATCAACAACCCCACCAGGGGCAACAATATCCTAGACCTAGTCATGATCAGCATGAGTGACCAGTGTTCCACACCTGAAGTCAACTCCTCGTTGGACCGATCCAACCATAAGCTAATCACCCTTGATATCCACATCCCACCCCCACACCCCATTAAGGAAACCACGGTAAAAGAATTCTCCAAAGCCAACTTCATGCTTCTTAAGACAGAAGTGGTGAACTTCATGACACCCATGCAGATGGACAATATAGTTACGACTGCTGAATCCTACACAAATGCACTCCATAACCACTTACACGAGGGCATGGATCGTGCTATCCCAAACAGAACCAAGACTCTGTCCTCCAAAAAAAGGAAGCCAATCTGGTGGTCCCCTGCCATAAACAAACTGCACAACAGAAGGAAGAAACTGTTGCAAAAGAGAGTAAAATCCCATGAGTAGAGGAGCTCCCTGGTCAGCCTCAGTACGAAGCTGAGATCCCTTATAAGATCCTCCAAAGCTAGCTATGAAAACAAAATTGCCACTAATTCTAAGGACAACCACAAAGCATTCTATAGCTATGGCAAGACTCTCGATGGCAACACCCAGATCTGCTCTGAGTTACAGCACAACGGCACCAAAATTACAGAACCAGCTGATATTGCCAACATCCTGGCAGATAGGTTCAGTGCTAACTTTACCCCCCTCACCCCCTAAAGGGCCCATATCTATACAGGAATAATGCAGAGTCCCTGTAATCACAACTATGCAGGTAAAAGCTGCACTCTCTAAAGCCAAAAACACAGCATCCGTGGGACCGGACAACATCCCAGGCTGCATTTTACATGAACTTCAGAACGAACTGGCTCCCCACTTAAGCACCATGTTCAATAATAGCCTCGCATCAGGCTTTGTCCACACTGAATGGTGCATAGCAACAGTTAACCCACTCCACAAAGAGGGAGCTACCACTAATCCCGGGAACTATCGACCTATTAGCCTGACGAGCCTGGTCTGCAAGGCCATGGAACATATCATCATGGAACTCATAAACAAAGACATTGGTAACCTCCAAACTCTGGATCCCACCCAGTTCGGGTTTGTGAAAGGCAGATCATGCCTCCTGAACCTGATTAATTTCTTTGAGGCAGTCACCAAAGCCGTAGATGAGGGTAAAGTGGTTCACACAGCCTATCTTGACCTCGCCAAGGCTTTCGACACCATCCTCCATTCTGGAATTATAGCTAAACTCACTAAACTAGGTATAAATCCCTACGTCACAAGATGGGTTGGCAACTATCTCACTGAGTGAACCCACACTGTAAAAGTTGCAGACTCCAAATCTGACCTCAAAGCAGTGACAAGTGGAGTACCAAAGGGTTCCATCCTGGGACATCTCCTGTTTGGCTTCTACTTCTCTGAAGTTCAGGCTAACACAAAAGGCCTCTGGCTAACGAAATTCGCAGATGACTGCAAACTAGGAGCCACAGTCAAGTCCCCAAATGATGAGGACATCCTACAGAAGGGCCCTGCTGAGACAGATGCCTGGTGTCAGAGTCATGGCCTCAAGCTCAATGCCAAAAAGTGCAGTGTCATCCCCTTTGGTAAAAACTTTGTACCCATGAACTACCACATAGGCAGCAATCTACTTAACACTGAATGTGTGATAAGAGACCTTGGGACCCAGGTGGACAGTAGTCTCTCCTTTGATAGTCACATCACCACAGTAGTCAGGAAGTCCTTCTACATGGCACACCTCATCATAAAAGGGTTTTCATCCAGGAAAAAAGATGTTATTGTTCCTCTCTACTTGACACTCATTAGACCCATTATAGAGTACAACACCCCTTTTGGAAAGTACCTCATAAGACATCTGCAGCAGCTGGAAAGGCCACAGAAGTACCTCACAAAGAGGATTACTGGCCTCAAACAAATGCCCTACACTGACTGTCTCAAAAAACTCCAGCTTTACTCCATAGCATATCGCCTACTCCGAGGTGCCCTCTGTCTAACATATAAAGCTATGTCAAATCCAGAGCTGTTGGATATGCTACACCTAAAGAAATCCCAATCCCTCTGAGCTACATGCTCTGGGGACCTAAACCTTTTCACCACAATAAACAGGACATGCTGGAGGGATAAATTCCTGTCCCAGAGACTTCCCATACTCTGGAACAAGCTATCCATCTATGTCAAGCAAAGTTCTTCATTAGCACTCTTCAAGAAAAATCTTGATGAGTGGATGGGAAATAGGAAATACACCCCAGGGATCACTTCTGTGTCTCTGCTCGAAAGTGGCACAGGAAAATAACTTTCTTGGGTGGCGTAAGCCAGGGAACCTAGTTGGCTAGGCTTACGCAGGCCCTTGGGCCAAGAGCCTAGTACCTACCTATGAACATTTTCCTGCTATAGCTCAGTGGTTTCAGATTTGCATTTTATAGCTATGATTCAGGTTTCATTCATCATCCCCATTCATACTACTGGGGTTGGAGAGTATGCTCCTTCCCCAGTATTGTACAGCGTCATAGTTGGTATGTTTAATTAGATGGGGGTGCAGCAAAAAGCATTGCACTTGGCATGTGCTTGTGTTATGTCTTGGAGAATGGACACTGCATTGTGAATTTTGCTAGGTCAATTTTTTTTCAGCTTTGTGTGCATGTGCTGATTTACAGAAGATTATTTGATATATATATATATATATATATATATATATATATATATATATATATATATAGGGTTGCCCAGCATAGACTGATTTTTCATTACGTCAACCACTGTATTGATACACTTTGGTCAACATATACAGATGGTTGACAAATGTGCATAATCAATAGTACCTCGGTTGGGGGATATGCCCATTCCTCTGGGGTTCTGCAATCTCAGAATTTGTATACATAATTAGCAGGGGTTGTGGGGGTGCCACCCTGAAAAAAACACTTTCTTCTTCTTTGCATGTTTTGAAGAATATGTTTTTGTTCATTTAAATATATCAACATTAAGCACAGTGATGCTAGTGTGGATTGACTAGCAACTGTCAATCCACTTTACATGTGTGTGTGTGTGTGTGTGTGTGTGTGTGTGTGTGTGTGTGTGTGTGTGTGTGTGTGTGTCTGTGTGTGTGCGTGTATGTATGTGTATATGTGTGTGTGTATATATATATATATATATATATATATATATATATATATATATATTTTTTTTTTTGACATACATGTAGGGCAGTAGATTGACTGTCAACCTACACCAACACCTCTTTGGTCTGCACCGTTTGGTTGATGTTAATAGATGGCCGGATGCTGTGCAACATCAACAAATCCAGGTAGGGGAATATTCTCTTTCCCTGGGGATTGTTCAGTCTTGGAGTTGGAATATATAATTAACGGGGTGCAGGAAAGCTTGCAACCCTGCAAAAATACTTTCTTTCATTTAGTCGAGTAAGTCATGATTTCCAGAGCATGCAAAGAATGTGTCAGTCTTTACTGTTTTGAGAATTTTACGTCAATCATCTGGATGTCAGTGTAGGTACACATTTGATCTAGTGCCCTACTCCAAAACATATATATTAACATTTTATGAGGTGGACAGTGCAGAGGTGCAGCAGTAGCAGGGTTGCCTCACAGCATGAGTTTCTCCAGTTTGATTCTTGACTGGGGTGCCTTCTGTGCGGAGTCTGCATGTCCTCCCTGCGTTCGTGTGGGTTTCCTCCGAGTGCTTCGGTTTCCTCTCACATTGTAAAGACACGCATTCGGAGCGTTTCTCCATTGGCCTCCGCTGAAAACTGGCCTTGTTCCAAGTTGGACTTCCCAATAAAAAAATGTTAAATAAATAAATAGATAATAAGGTGAGGGAGATTATATCCAGTTTTGGTATGTTTTGCAACAAGACCAGTTTTTTTTCTAACATGGCTCCATCAAAATGTAGGTTCAGATTGACAATACAGAAAACTCTAGGTCAGTCACTCATTTGGTTTAAGAAACTGATAACTTATATCCACTACTGGTTCTAAGGGATGTAACATGAAAAAGTAAGTACTTTACATCTGTTAGTATCGTTATCACTTTTGAAATAAACCATGTTATTATATGCGAAACAGAAACAGTCACCTATACTTTTGTTGGCTACTTCTATGCTGACCAAACCAGCAGAAAATGGAAAGAAAGAGCAGCCCTTTGTGCACACATACATTAAAGCATAAAAAACTGAATGATTTATGTTTACCGGTGTAAACAGAGTTAGGTTAGAGGGACTTGATAAAGAGGAACAGCATTATTTCCTGGAACCTAAAGAAAGATTTTGGATTATTGCCTTAGGTGCAAAAAAATCCTTTGGGTATGAATGAAATAGTATAAGGAACATTTATTGGTTGTAATTTGTTGTTTTGAGTGTAATAATATTACAGAAGGAAAATAAAATTTTGTTTTCTTTTTATTTAACAGGATATTAAGAACAAATACATTGTTTCATAGCAGTTTTATAATGGTTATATCCACTAGATGGTGTAATTTCCACAAGTTTGATATTTATTCATATGGGTGCTGAAGAATTTTATTTTTTATGAAAATGTTTGAAAATATCATTCCATAATGGAATTAATTTCAGTTTATTACTTGTGAGAGTTGGTTGAGCCTAATTTATACTGAATTTTGAAATGATGAGGCACATTCGGGAATATCATGTGATGAATTTGCTACTCTTGTTAATTAGATCAGATGGCACTGATGATGAAACTTTTTATTCACCTTATCAGTAAAGCACTGAGGTTTACTTATTTTGGTTGGTGCTGGACACTTATTGATATATATATATATATATATATATATATATATATATATATATATATATATATATATATATATATAAATGTATATATATGTTTTATATAAAACCTAATAGGAATCATGCAGCTAAATTGTTATCTAAACACTTATAAAAAGCCTGAATAAAAATAATAAACAGTTAGCCACGCAGCACGGATGCAAATATTCCTTTATTACCAATCATTGTGAGCTCTTCTGTCTACATCTTGGACTTCCTCAGGGGATCTAAGTTCAGTTATAGACAGTTTAAAGGGATGCTAATTAATCTGTTTCACTTCTTTGTGAAGTGGAGGAAATAGAAACAGGCACTGAAACTCCACATAAACTCAGGGAGCATGTGAAGACACCCTAGCAAGTACCAGAGAAGCTCTTCTTGTAAGGAAGCAAGGCTAACCATTGTGACATTTCAGTTTACATATTTCTGCTTTGTATGGGTTGCCTTAGGAATATGCCTGTACTACATTCTTTTTTATAATACTGTAGACCATGCTTATATTTGATGAGATTTTGATATAATATTGTAAATCTACAAGTTTATAATTAAATCTGAAACTTGTCAAATATGACTGGCTATGGTGTAAATCACTGCGAACATCAGCATTCTGTATTTGATTTTTTTATTACAACAGTCTATAGCTTAATTAATATTCAAGTCCTATTTAATTTGTTTACGGGATAGTCTTATATACTTATGGTCTAAACTGAAATACTATTTTTGTATATAGTGCTTTCACATTTTACATAGCATTACTCAAGCTCTTTACTGTTCTCATGGGGCCATACTTTATAGTGGTTATTGTCGTACTGCTGTTTGGTTCCTACCTTCTCAGATTCCCGCCAGCACTTCAGTATGAAGATATGTGCATAGATGTCCTCCACACAGATCCAGCTGGAAAGGCTTAGTGTAGTATCTGTCCACACCCAGTCCATAACTGCTCTCAGTTCAGTAAGAAATGGAACCAAGCGGAACCTAGAATAAGCAAAAGGAGATGAATTGTGAAATTTAACAAATCAGTTCCTTAAAATGTACTTAAAAAATTAATCTTGATACTTGAGAGGTTTTTAAATAAGTATTAGAGACATACCTTTTGAAATGTTCACATTTTAGTAATGATATTGTATGATAATGGATGGTTCTGTATAATATGAAGAATTAATAGAGCATACAATTTCAAAGCTGTAATTCACATTAAACACTTGATTTAGTATGTGCATAGCCATATGTAGCCAATGAGGCTAGAGTTGACGTAGAGAGTTAAATACTTTAAGTTAAAAAGTGGTCAGACTTGAGATGGACCATTTTTAACCCTCTGTAATTTTTCTCTTTAAACTGCATGTTAAAAAGATTACTGTCCTGATAGGTGCAGGCCTCTTTACTTCAGGAATAGGTCCCTTTACTGCAGCTGCAGGTCCCTTTATTTTATGTGTAGTCCTGTTATTTTAGGTGTATAAAGCTAAAGTAAAATCAATCAAGGAGAATGGAAAGGAATAGTGTAGGGAAGAGACAGATAAGTTGTTAGAGATCCCATGTCCATGAAATGAAAAAATATTTGGGAATGAAGACAAATGAGGTAGCAGGGAAGGGAAGCAGGAATTAGAGAAGGTAGGAGAGACAGACTGGTGAAGAGGAGGATAAAGAGCATCACATCACAAAAAGTATTAGCATATTTTACAAGCATTGCTCATATATTTCTACAAAATATTTGTTATAAAGGGGTTAAGAAATAGACAGCATCAGCACTGATTGTATCTACTCTGCCTCATCCCTTTCATATCCATTCATTGACCATTCCTTTCTTTTAATGACCTGGGTATCATCGTATTACATAACATTGGGTCCTGTTGATATTAAATATAATTCTCATCATGACATATAGCTTATGTTTATTTTATCTATTTGCATTTGTTGACCAGGAAAGTCTTAATGGGTAATAAACAGTTTATAGTAGGTACATCCATTACCCATAATCCCTTTTTCCCATTTTTGCACATGGGGTCAAAGTGTCACTTCAACAGTGACAATCATCTAGAGACAAGGCTTATACCACCAGGTGGTCAGATATTACACAATAATCACATAGCAATACACACAAAAGAAAAAAATTAAGAGTAAAAAGAACACATATACACATATGGTTGATAGCCACTGTTATCAGTTACTTAAACGTTGTACATATGAATGCTCAGTTGTTTTCAAAGACAGAGTAGTTATGGAACAGATAATCTCAACAGCCATTGTTATGCAAGTACAATGCCATACATAGGAGTCAAAATAGTACAGATAAAATCAAGTTGAATTTGTAAACACTGGTGAGATGTCTGAAGCTAGATGGAACCGAGTTCCACAGTTGGGTCTACATTACGACGTCAAAATGTCGTAATATCGAACACCTAAAGATGGACAAGTATTCATCTAAATGCATTTTCGTGAATCAATGGATACATACAGGGCAAACAAACACTTGCCCCGCAATACAATGGAACGAACTAAACTAAAACAAACCTACCCATGTGGGGGGCTGCGCCCCCTACACCCCCCCAACCAAATATACCAACTCTGAGATCGCACTACAGTGGAAGAAAGGGCAACATTGTGTAGTTGACCAACTACATCTCTACCCTGTAATATTCTTCAAATCGCGCAAATGCGTTTTGATGAATACTTGTCGATCATTAGGTGTCCGATATTACGACGTTTTGACATCGTGATATAGACCCCCCCCCCACAGTTTGGCAGTCTTGTGTGAGTACATGGCATCCTGACAAGAGTTTTATGATATTTGTATATTTAATAGGAAGAGATTTTTTTAATGGAGGTTTCTTGTTGGTGAGTACCACTGTGGGAATTGGCTTAGTGGAGCATATTTGTTTGTTGATAAATGATCTTGTGAGAGACTTTTACTTGAGTGTAGTTGAGGTAGGCTGGCAGGTCTATCTAGTTAAGTAATCTTATGGTAGTAGTGTGATATGTTCTGTTAGAAAAGTTTGTAGCTAACTTTGGTATTTTGTTATTGCACTGTTTCAGTTTTGTAAGCTAGGTGGCTCGTAGGTTAGTTAAGATGGGATAATCATGTAACAGCTTGGGGAATAAGTACTTTCTACCTATAATTTCATAACTTTGTTCAGTTAGACAGGCTGTTATGTATAATAGTCTAAGCTGTGTGGATTTTGTGTTAGAATGCTGGTTATGGTGAAAATCAAATTTCAAGTTCTCATCAATAATAACACCAAAACATTTTGAGCAAAGTATTTATCATTCATGTCTTGGTACCACTGGACATAATTACGATAAAACTACTTTTAATATGTAGTTGGGCTTTTGGAAGAAACAGCAATTATCTTTTTGGAACTGTGTAGTATTAAGGATTGCAGCCAGTATTTAACAGACAAAAAATGATTCCTAGGTAAATGTCTGTATCATTGGCTTACTGTATTAGAGTAGCAAGGCTAGTAAGAGTAAATAGATCATTAATGAAGATATTGAGGAGTAGAGAGCCTAAAATAGATCCTTGTTATATACCTATAGTTATAGCTAAGAAGGTTATGTAGCCATCATACCACTTGACCCAGTGAGCTCTGTTTGTAAGGTTATATTACTATCATGTATAAATACAGTTTTTGCAAAGCTCACCAAGTTCTTTTTTGTAAGGTTATATTACTACTGTGTATAAAATGCAGTTTTTGTAGACTGCATAAGTTTTATTTTGATAATTTAGGTAACATATGTTGATGAAAGAAAAGTTACCTGATAAGGTCATTCTACAGGTGTTCTTCTGAAAGTAAGGCTAGAAGCCTATTATTCCATGTGCTCATACATTTTATTCACTGTATGAATATGTGTAATTATATATTGGAGTGGACATAGAGTATGGAGATACAGTACAATAGGTTTCTGTCAGGGTTGTAGCCAGTGAATCCCATTTTGTATTCGCAAAAACCTGAAATTTAAAAGATGGTCACATCACTCAAGCTATTGCCCACCCCCAGTTCCCAGCACTTAATGTGCATAACATTTCAGCTTCTCATTCAAAAACTATTAAGAGATACTGTTTATAGATTTGTAATCCTGTCTGTAAGAAAGCTATGTACATGTTGGTAGAGGTATTAATTTAGACTGTTATAGACATAATATAACTTCATAAAGCCCTAATGTGTGTAACTGATGCTCAGAAAAAGAAATGTACTCTGTAGAGTAAAAAGAGTATGCCTGGCTATACCGTGATATTTATGATACAAGTTCTTTTGAGTCACAGGCATGACTGTGCAGCAATATTAAGCATCCTTGGCCACAGAAGTTTGATAGTCTATGGTTGTACCCCATTTTTATGAAATTATTACATTAATAAGAAATGGAATCGCAATCTGGTTTAGAATATGAAGAGTGTTTTATTTTTTATTTTTGTTTTCTTGCTCACTGAGACAAAACATGCTTAGGTTTATTAATGATGCATTCAAGACTGACAATAATGCTTCATGAAAAGTGGCAACTGGTGCATAGATATACTTCAATTTAATCACATTGCTATAGGCATTATAGCTTTATTAACACTATTCATAGATATTGTCAGTGTGATCCAATAAGCTCTGTTGGTGAGCAGCTCTTGAACATCATACAGGTAATACAGTTTCCTGCAATCTAGATCATGGATAAAAAGCTCAGATCCATAGCAGTGACAGCTACATGCCAAGGGGAAATGTGCTTAATACATCTAAAGCAGTGACAGCTACATGCCAAGGGGAAATGTGCTGAATGCATCCATAGCAGTGACAGCTACATTCCAAGGGGAAATGTGCTGAATATGGGAAGAGCTGCAGAAGCAAGTGAAACTCAGCTGAATGCATTTGTCTGTACCTGATGACATTGAACACTCCTACTTAACTTGTACCACACACACACACGCACACACATGCACACACACACGCACACACGCACGCACACACACACACGCACACACGCACACACACACACACACACACACACACACACACACACACACACACACACACACACACACACACATACACACACACACACACACACACACACAAATGCTAAACACAGAAACACACTGCCACTACCTATCATGAGGGGTAGTGCCATAGGTATACCCTAACAGAGTGCAATATATCATGAAGTGTCCAATGTTTTTTTTGGTACTGTATGTTTGAATAAATATTTTTGCAACTAACTGTAAATCAGATCTAATCTCCCTGCATATGGCTTACTGACTTCAATGTTCTGGCATCTGATGGAAAATAAGATAGTCACACCCCTGATTTCAGGTAATGCAAAATAACAATTGAAGTTTAAGAGCACTGCTGTACTATCAGTTCATTGTAATTACTATGCATTAGATACTGCACAGCTTTATAAGTCAAAATAAGTCCTTATTAAGATATTTATAGGAAAGTCACCACAATAAACAGAACATGCCGGAGGGATAGATTCCTGTCCCAGAGACTTCCCATACTCTGGAATAAACTACCTATCTATATCAAACAAAGCTCCTCATTAGCACTCTTGAAGAAAAATCTTGATGATTGGATGGGAAATAGGAAATTCACCCTGGGGATCACCTCTGTGGCTCTGCTCGACAGTGGCACAGGAAAATAATTTTCTTGGGTGGCAAAAGCCCGGGTACCTTTTTGGCTAGGCTTGTATAGGCCCCAGGGCCAATAGCCTAATACCTACCTATGAACCTATACTCCAGCTTTACTCCATCGCATATCACATACGCAGAGGTGATCTCTGCCTAACATACAAAGCTATGTCAAACCCAGAGCTGTTGGACATGCTCCACTTAAAGAAATCCCAATCCCTCCAAGTTACACACTCTAGGGACCTAAACCTTATGACCACAATTTTTGTCATGATCATACAAGATCAAAACTGGAATTTCAAAATGTTTATTTTTTGAAAAAAACTTTTTATCTAAAGCTCCCCTTGTTTTGACAAGCTGCAGTAGAGCAATGTGTGCCTTACTGAAACTTCTTTAGGGAGGTGGTTACATAGGAGCTCTTATAGAGTATCTACCTCCCTAATTAATTTTGGTGATTTATCTCTGCCAGAAATTATGAAATATTTTACTGCTAATGCTTTCTGAATATAATAAACATTCAATACAATGTTATGCCAATAAATAAAAATATGCATACATTTTAAACAAAAAAAAACATAGTCAGATGTGTTTTGCAAAAGGGGGGCATAGTTTCAGGAATTCATTCATCTCATAACTAAATATATTAACTCCAGTGTTTCACTACCTCAGAGTAAAAGGAATATTTAGTTTTGCTGGAAAATGAAATAATCAGTCTATCTCTGAGGTATTGAGACCTCTAAAGTAGTATATTTAATTATATATTTATTTATCTGTACTGTAGCTTTCAACTTTATGTTTTGTTAACCAGGTTAGTGTCACAATGCTAGTAGTGTCTTTTCAGGAGAGAAATGAGGTGCTATGTATACAACTAGGGGAAATTTGGCCATGGCATTGGGGAACGTCCTCTACTTGTTATTGTTGCAAGTGGGACCCATTTTACATGATCACTTCCTGTTTCCATTGCAGGCACAGAGGTGGTATGGAGAAACAGGGAGGCAGATGGAGAGAAAAGGAACTAATGGAATGGAAATAGAAATGGAGGAGAAAGCCAATATTAAGACCAGAGACTACATGCAGGATTCTGAGGAGATGTTTCAAAGAAATCTGTTTGATGGAGATGAGTTGGCAAATGATGGATGTATCATTACAACCATCAAGTAAGGAAGGCTGCAGGATGATTAACTTAAAGAACAGTGATGCAGAGTGAGACAGAAAATGAAGAAGATGCTTTTTGAGGGAACATTATGGAGCAAATACAAAAGGAGGATGCAGAGACAATCCTGAAAAATAGTAGTGAGGTGGAAAAGAAAAGATATGCAAAGAAAGTAAAATAAGGCAAAATGGGAGGAGCAGATAAGAAAAAACAGAAGAGAATGAAAAACAGAAGTATGTGGCAGGGATTCAAAGTAAAGAAGACAAAGAAATTTACAGGTATGAAGTGTGGGACAACTTAATAGCTCGTTTGGGTGTAAAAGCACATGAGGTTAAGGGCATTTATTTTTATTAACAAAGACACATTTTGTGACATTATATCTGAGACTGATTTTTCAATGGAAAATTTTCTTGGAGAATATGAAAAAAGAAAGATTTTAACCCATAGAAATGTTATGTGATAAAAACATTTAACAGGGAAATAAAAAAAGAAAATGCATGTACAATTTCAAACAGAGGTAGAAAGAGAGTTTTTGAAAGGACATTTGAAAACTTTATGTAAATAAGTACTGCACAATGCAATGTTTCTGATAACAGGGTTTTATGGGCTGGCAGATGGGATTATAATATTGTGTCAAAAATAGAAAAAGAAAAAAATTATACATATACCAAGCATGATAAATGTGTAGTGGAATACGGGTGTCATAAAATAATAGGTACAAACCAAAACATGTATTTTTGTGGAAAAGAAGGACATTTGATAAGTAACTGTGATAAAAAAAATATATATTTTTGGGGAAATGGGATATGATGCAAAAAAAAATATATGAGCTGAAATATTATAAATGTAACACAATTGGACATTTGCAGATGGATTGTAAAAATTAAAATAAGAGTAAGGAAAAAGAAAGAAAAGAAAATGAACAAAGATAAGACATTTTAGAAGTAGTAGTAGTAATAGAAGAAAAATTAGATGAGAAAAAGTAATAAACAGGACATATAAGAAGTCTCTGAAATAAGTGATGAATAAAACATAAATTGGGAGACAGTAAAAAATAAAAAAAATAATTTTATTGGTAAAAGACAAGTACAAAAGAATAAAGAAAGGAAATTGGTGAAAATGAATATATACAGCTAATGGTCTGGAACTGGAATAATGGTTTTTTTGTCACAGACACAATGTACAGTGTTTGATTCTCACCTTTGGGAAGGAAATTGGATAAGCTTAGAACAGCCCAGTAAGGCAGCTAGACTAGTAATTAGTTATGAATTTATTAAACCATAAATCTAAGGAAAATGGAAAATGAAAATTTTAGAATGCTTTCTGTAAATGTGAATCCATCCATCCATCCGTCCATCCATCCATCCATCCATCCATCCATCCATCCACAACCTCTTTTTCCCATTTTTGCATATAGGGTCAGGGTGACACTTCAACAATAGCAGTCATCTAGAGCTAAGGATTACATCACATGGTGGCTAGCCCTGTAAATGTGAACAGTATTAAGAATATAGTAAGAAGAATAGGGACTTTGGAGTGGTGCAATACATTTGCTGTAGATGTAATTATATGAGAAGACACAAGATTTTTAACAAATGAAGAAAGATTACAAACAGAGAAACTTGGGGAGGAAAGATAATCTGGAATTTTGGAAATGAGAGATTTTGTGGAATAGCTGTATTCTGTAAAAAATATAGTAAGGCTATTAGATGTAACTTTAGCAACAATGTTACGATTAATCATTATAGATTTAAAACAGAAAGAACAAGTATGTAGAATTATACCATTATATGCTTATATTAATTATAAAGTAAGGGAAAGCTTATTTCATCAGATTATAGACTATGTAATGATAAATATGAATATTATAATTGTGAAGATTGGGTAAAGATAGATGAAGGCTGCCAGCCTACCCAGATAGAAGTTTGGAGATAATTCTGTCATCTGTAAATATTAATTTAAACCACAGGCTTGTTGTCTTAAATGGAAAAACTGCTGTTAGATGTGGAACTGCAAAAAATGTAACAATAGTGCTCTCTGCTGACCAAGTAAAATATGTTGTGACCCTTTGATCTAAAATTGGATACAGCCTGTCTAGATGAAGATATTCTTTCTATTGTTTTAACCAAGAGTTAAATTGCTAGATTTAAACATGCAAATGTATTTTTATTGCTCTGCTTCCTGAACAGCTTCAAGATAAAACAAGGAGAATGTAAATGTAGTTTATGTTATCTTGGGAACCCAGGGAAATGTGAAGAATGATGTAATGGGAACCAGGAATGTGATTTTACAAACAGAGAGAATCAGAGGACATTAAGCATTTTTGTCTTGACCATTCAACTCATCAGCACTGCCAGTGTCCTATATATAAGTTATCTTAGATTTGTGTTTTCTCTTAGAAATAGCTAGAAACTAGAAATATTAGACTAAGTGTTTTTTCTGTGATGTCAGAACTGTACTACTGAATTATTTTAAGTATTTCTCTGTGATCTCTGAACTCTTGACTAGCACTGTGTAGTAAGAAGTATTGTCTTGTGTTTTCATTATTTATTATTAAATATTTTAAACATTTCAACTGTGGCTGTTTTGTGTAGAGATAAGTTAAGCTGAGTACATTGCATGTATATAAGGATCCTGTACCAAGTCACTATAATATGCCTTGACTGTTTAGTTATACTACCAATTGGATAATAATATTGCAAGTAATAATTGGGCACCCTTTTAAGGGCATTTGGGTAGCTGATAAATATTAACCGGGTGGTGGCAGTGATTACTACTGCATAGTCTGAGTAAAAGGGGCACAGCTGGAGAACCTGTGCCAGCCTTCTCCAGAAGTGTCTGTGTGGTTGTATAAACTCTTATCTCAAAGGGTGTGTCTGTCAGCTACTTGGGCAGGGACACGAAGCACTGGTTGGACAGAGAGGATGCTGGAGATTTTAGCTTGCCCAGCTGGCTGAGATTTGGACCCTATAGCTGTGCCAGTGGGGAGTCTTATTAGGGACCTGGAAAGTAAGGGACTGTGATCTCTGTGTGCTCTTAAGGGAAATTGCACTTTACTGTGTGTCTTTGTTATCCTTTCCTCCTATATGAGATGCCCCTCACTGGTGTTAGTGGTGAGGATCGAGGCTCCTTGATTGCTTGGCCAGGGCATGAGCATCACATATTAATTGTTTGGCAGTGGTGGGATATCCACACCATATATTAAATGTTTGGCAGTGGTGGGATATCCGCACCACATATTGGTTGGCAAACACTAACTGGCTTGCAGTGGTGTGGGTAGAGTGAATTCCTGTAGCTTATGTACCGTGAGCTTTGAAGGTGTTCTGTACTCTAAAACAGCCATGCAGTGTATACTCAGAGTTCAGATCACAATAGTTTTATTTCTTTTGTTAGCTTAGTTAGTCAGGGTGAGCAGGCAGCATGTCAGGAGAGGAGTATGGAAAGCTGATAAGGAGCCAGCTGACGGAGATGTGCCAGGCTAGGGGACTGGTGCATGGAAACCTGACTAAGGCAGACTTGATTGCAGCCGTGGTTACAGCTGCATCAGAAAACAGCAACCAGCAGGACAATCAGACTGGCAATGGAGGTATAATGCCCTTGGAGAATGGACAGCTCAACCTTTCTGCAGAGGACTTAAAAATCCATCTGGAGCTAAAGAACTTGAGTTGGAGGCCAGGTGTGTGGAAACAGAAGCAACTGAGAGACTGCGACATTTGCAGGCTGAGGAGAATGAGAACTGCTATGCCTGGAAGCTGAGGAAAAGGAGAGGCAGAGGCAGCATGAGAAGGAGATGCTGACTCTTTGTCAGAGTCATGGAGGTAATGGGGAAGGGAGTAACTAGACCCCAGAAGCACAACAGGTCAGTAAATTTCTTCCGCAGTTTAAAGAGGGGGATAGTTTCATTCATATGTTTGAGAGGATATGCAAACAGTATAGTGTTGACCAAAGGCTCTGGGTACAGTTCCTGACCCCCTGACTCCATGGTAAAGCTGTAACTGTATTGTCTAAAATGTCTGATTTTTGCATGTTTTGATTATACTGCTGTTAAAAAGCATTTCTTAGAATTGTTTAAGCTAACACCTGAAACGTATAGGAAAAAGTTTCATGAGCATAGACGCAAGACAGATGAAAGTGTGTGTGAATATGTTGCTGAACTGAGCACTTATTTCCATAGGTGGGTGAGTGGATGTCAGGTCACCACTTTTGAAGGGCTGGCAGACCTTTTGGTGATGGAACAAGCCCTTAGCACTTTGCTTGAGGACATGAGGATCTGGTTAGCTGATAGACAATGCGCTACATCAGAGGAGTTGGGAAGAAGGGAGACCTTTACGTAGCAAGCAGGGCAGCCCTGCACGGGAAAGAGACCACAAGTACAGCTCATGGGTCTAAAGGAACCCATGGTGGGCAGCAGATATTGCCCCAACAAAATCTGCCAGTAGCAGGGGAAGCCACTAGTCCAGGTACACATCCAGGACCTAGGGTCAAATGTTTTGAATGCAACCAGTGGGGCCATGTGGCATACAGATGTCCACAGAGGCAAGGTGGGGAACAAAAGGTGAGGGAGCCAGTATGTGGGAAAGACAAAATACCAATAGTAGGTTGTCTTGGGACAACAGGGGTACCGAACTACCATCCTGCAGATGTCCTGATAGGGAAGAATTTGAATGAGGCAGTACCATGTGCTTATTCAGTTACACGCAGTCAGGCTAGGAGACAAGCATGTGGGTCTGGTAGCCTGGGGGAGACCCATACATACTGCATACTTGCAGCCAGGGCTGGTGAGGTGGTTACTTCAGGGAGGAAGCTACTCTGTAGCAGTGAGACAGAAGGTGAGCCACATCTGCTTGTGGGTACTGAGGGTCCCTTGGACAGAGGGACTACAAAGGTGGAGGTGAGTAGGAGTACCCAGGCTGACAGTGAGGCACCACTGTCAGGGAATGCCAGACTTCCTGTGGAAGGGGAGCTGGGAAGGGTTACAAGGAGAGTCTTGAGACAGGCTCAGCTCTCAGACCCTACAATGCAAGGCCTGAGGCAGGTAGCTAGGGAGGCACCTGACTCTCATGGAAACAGGGAATCTGTATACTGGGACAAAGGGTTACCATACAGAGAGTGGACCCCTGAGCAAGGGCTAGAAGGTGAGAGAGTACAGCAGTTGGTAGTGCCTAGAGCCTACCATCTGACGCTTCTAGCCATAGCCCATGATATTCCCTTTGCAGGTCATATACAACATACAAAGAGGTGTGTTATGCAGAACTTCTATTGGCCTGGAATTTCCAGAGCAGTAACAGGGTACTGCAGGACTTGTGAGCAGTGCCAAAAGGTCAGCAAGGCAGGAGACAAGGTGAGAGCTCCTTTGATGCCTTTGCCTGTGATTGAAGAGCCATTTCAGAGGGTAGCCATGGATATTGTGGGTCCTCTGAGTACCCCAAGTTCCACAGGGAAAAAGTATATCCTACTGGTAGTGGATTATGGTACACGATACCCTGAGGCAATGGCTTTGTCCTCTATTGAGGCAAAGAAGGTGGAAAATGCTTTGTTAGAGATTTTCAGCAGGATATATTTCCTAAAAGAAATACTGACTGACAGAGGTGCCAATTTCATGTCAGACCTGCTGGCTTGTCTGTGGAAGTCCTGTGGGATGAAGCACATGAAGACCACCCCCTACCATCCCCAGACTAATGGTCTTGTTGAGAGATTAAACTCTACAATCAAGTCCATGCTACAGGCATTTGTAGATCAGTTTAAGAGGGGAGGGACAAATATTTGCCCCATCTGTTGTTTGCTTACATAGAAGTTCCCCAGGAATCCAGAGTTTTTTCACCCTTTGAATTGCTGTATAGGCAAAGGGTGAGGGGACCTCTAGATTTAATTTGAGATCAGTGGGAAGGTGAGTGTGAGTCTCACAAGGAGTCTGTTGTGGCATACATCCTAAACCTCAGGACAAGACTCAGAGAAATCATGGGCTTGGCCCAGGAAAACCTGGCAGAAGCCCAACAACAGAAAAAGGTGTGGTATGACAGGAATGCTCAAGCTAGAGAGTTTGATGTGGGGCAACAGGTAATGGTTCTCATTACTGTCAGACACAACAAGCTGCAAGCAGTTTGGGAGGGACCCTACAAGTTGGTACAAAAAGTAAGCGATGTTAACTACATGGTGGAACTGATAGGCAGAAGGCAGGGGCACAAAATGTACCTTGTTATCATGATGAAACCTTACCATGATAGGGAGCCTCTTGTGCTGAGCATTTGCAGTGGATTGCAGGAGGAGTCTGAGGGAGATCTGGGGATGGATCTCCTCAGTGAGGCTTGGGCTGACACCTCAGTGGAAGGGGTAGCAATGTCCCAGCAGCTGTCTCCTACCCAGATTTGAGAAATCCGAGCAGTGTTGCAGGAATTTGGGGACATGTTCACCGGGAAACCAGGGTGCAATCACCTGGGGCAGCACCAGGGGACACAGGACCCTAAAGGCCTATTAGGCAGGACCCTTATAATGTGCCGGGAGAGTCAAACAGACTCTGAGGGAGGAGGTAGAGGAGATGTTGGAACTAGGGGTGATTCAAGAGTCCAGCAGTCCCTGGGGCCTCCCCAGTGGTGTTGGTGCCAAAGAAGGATGGCAGCACCAGGTTCTGTGTGGATTACGGGAAATTAAATAGTCACACAAAGTCGGATGCTTACCCCATGCCTAGGACAGGTGATGCCCTATAGCAGCTGGGTGGGACTAAGAATCTTACAACCATTGATCTTACCAAGGGTTACTGGCAGGTGCCCTTGACTCCCAGTGCTAGAGAGAAGTCAACCTTTGTGACTCCTTTTGGCTTGTACGAGTTCATAAAGATGCCCTTTGGGATGAAGAATGCCCCAGTGACTTTCCAGAGGCTGGTAGATCATATCCTAGCAGGAGCAGGAGGGTTTGCCCCTAGATGATATTGCCATCTACAACCATTCCTGGCCAGAGCACCTTCAGCATGTCATGGAGGTGCTGGGCAGACTACAGAGGGCAGGGTTGACCATTAAGCCGAGCAAATGTCAGGTGAGTATGGCAGAGGTCTCCTATCTAGGACATAGAGTGGGGAGTGGTAAGATAAGGCCAGGCCAGCCAAAGAGGAAGACATTCAGGCATGATCTGCACCTGTTAATAAAATGCAGGTGAGGGCATTTTTAGGGACAGTAGGGTACTACAGAAAGTTTATAGGTTGATAGGTTCATAGGTTTATACTAGGCTATCTGCCCTAAGGCATTTATAAGCCTAGCCCAAATTTTTGTGGCTTACTCCACCCCTTATATGAAAAAATACTATGCCCATTAGTTTGTTGTGCCTCTGTCCAGCAGTGACACAGAGATGATTCCCGGGGTAAACCTACGATCTCCCATCCACAGGTCAAGATTTCTCTTGAACAGAGCCAGCGAGGTGCTCTGCCTCACATGGACCGGGACTCTATTCCACAGCATAGGGAGTCTCTAAGTGATAAATCTATCCCTCCAGCACATCCTATTTATATCCGTGCTAAGGTTTAAGTCACTTGCTCTAGTGGTTTTGGTGGATTTGGATTTTTTGAGGTGGAGCATGTCCATTAATTCCGGGTTGGACATGGCCTTGTATGTCAGGCACATGTCACCTCTGAGCAGACGGTATGCGACTGAATAGAGCTGGAGTTTCTTCAATCTGGCAGCATATGACAGATTTTGGAGTCCCTTTATCCTTTTGGTGAGGAACTTTTGGGGTCTCTCCAATTGCTGCAGATGTCGGGCGAGATACATCCCGAATGGGGCATTGTACTCGATCATTGGTCTGATAAGTGAAGAGTACAGGGGAACAATGACCTCACTAGATCTGGATGTGAATCCCTTCATGATCAGGTGGGCAATGTAGAAGGTCTTTCTAACCACTTTAGCAATGTGAGTGTCAAAGAAAGGCCACTGTCAACCTGGGTCCCCAGGTCCCTGATAACCTCTTCTGTGCTTAGTGGATTGCCACCTATATGGTAGCTTGGGGTTACCTTGTTTTTCCCGAAGGGTATGACTATACATTTTTTGGCGTTTAACTTCAGGCCATGGCTCTGGCACCAGCTATCTGTTTCCGTGAGTCCCTTCTGAAGGATATCCGTGTCCGATGCACTTTCCACTATGGCGCCCAGTTTGCAGTCGTCTACAGACTTTGTCAGCCAAAGTCCTCCCATGTTGGCCTGTACTTCTGAGAAGTAGATGTTGAACAATAGGGGGCCAAGGACCGAGCCCTGTGGGACACCACTTGTGACCGGCTTGGAGTCTGACATAGCGCCAGCAACTCTAACCCTGTGGGTTCTGTCCTTAAGCCAGTTTGCAACCCATCTTGTGACATATGGGTTTACATTTAAGCTGGTAAGTTTTTCTACAATACCCAAGTGGGGTATTGTGTCGAAAGCCTTTGCAAGGTCAAGGTAGGCTGTATGGACTGCCTTTCCCTCATCAATGGCCTCATTTTCCCTTGACAAAGCCAAACTGGGTCGGATCCAATGTCTGCAAGTCCCCTATATCTTTGTTTATGAGCTCCATTATGATCCTCTCCATAGCTTTGCAGACTAGACTTGTTAAGCTTATGGGGCGGTAATTACCAGGGTCCATAGAGGCACCGCCTTTGTGGAGTGGGACCACAGTTGCCGTACACCACTCCTTGGGCACGTATCCTGTAGTAAGGTTGAGATTAAACAGCTGCCTTATGTGCGGGTTTAATTCCTCATTTAGCTTGTGTAGCACACAGCTGGGGACACCATCTAGTCCCATTGATGCTGTGTTTTTAGCTTTAGAGAGAGCAGCTTTCACCTGCGCATTTGAGATGTCTGGGAGGCTACACTCCGCTGGGATAGTTATCTCTCCTTTAGGGGGGGAGAGGGGGGTGAAGTTTGCACTGAACCTGTCTGCCAGTATGTTGGCAATGTCTGTGGGTTCAGTGATTTTTGTATCATTTTGGACTAATTCTGAGCATATCTGGGAGTTTCCACCCAGGTTCCTAACATAGCTGAAAAAGGCCTTATGATTGTCCTTTGAATCCATGGCAATTTTTCTCTCAAAATTGGCCTTAGTTGATTTTATGAGTGCTCGTATTTTTTTACTAATAATGATCAGGGGTGACTTCCCTTTTATGGATTTTGTTCTATCATGTAATAGCTTTCTCCTCTTATTGTAAAGTTTGTTAATGTCTGGGGTCCACCAGACTGGATGTTTGCCCTTTGTGAAAAGAGTCTTGGTTTTATTTGGGATTGCCTGATCCATGCAGTCCTGGAGGTGTTCATAGAAGGCATTTGTAAGGGCTTCCGCAGCTTGGGTTGTGGTTTCCACTGGCTCAGGGGCCTTGAAGGATACCACACCAGTCTTGAGTAGTGTGAAGTTTGCTTTAGAGAAGTTCTTCACTGTGGTCTTTTGTTTGGGGTGGGGCGGATGTGGATTTCCAGTGAGATTAGTTTATGATCAGATCTCACCAATGAGGGATATACTTCCGGTGTGGAGCATTTTGTCCCCATGTTTGTGATAATGAGATCTAGTATATTTTCTCCTCTCGTGGGAACAGTGACTAGCTGTTCCATGGCATTTCAATTTATAAACTCCAGGAACCATTGGGCTAGAAAGTTAGGGCTTGAGTAATGTTCCCGGTCTATATTCGGGTAGTTGAAGTCACCCAATATGATGGTGTTTGGAGATACATTTATACTCTCCAGTGTCTTCAGGAAGGCTGTGTGGGGTTCCTGAGTTTGAGAGGGTGGCCTGTAGCATGCTACAATTTGTAGAGCAGTTTTGCCTATGGTTAGTTGCACCTGGATGGTTTCCAAGCTTAGGTGTTGCCACCAACCTGGAGGTGTGGGTATCCTTTATGAATATGGATACACCCCCTCCTTTTGTGGTGTGGTTCGGGTTTTGGGGCCGGAACGCATGATATGAGGTAAAACCTAATAGTGCCGGGGTGCTCTTAGGAGCCTTGAGCCAGGTTTCAGTTACAGCACAGACATCGATGTTCTCCATACTGAGAAGGGCCTCGAGTGCATGCATTTTGAGATTTAGACTTCTGGCATTGAGCAGCATTACCCTCAGTTTCTTCCCATTTTTGTTTTCTAGGGTGGTAGGTTTAGAATTTGAGCCTTGCCTAAAAAAGGCACTATGGGGGTGGCAAGAGCCTTAGCCAATATCCGGAATCCCAGGGGTGACAGGTGCACGCCGTCCCTTGCGAAGCAGCGTGGCTTGTCAAGCATGTCATCCCCAGTTATAGTACCATAGTTGCTCCCCTCACAGACCTGACAAGGAAGAACAGGCCAGATAAGGTAGTGTGGACCCCAGCATGTGAGCAGGCATTCCAGAAGCTTAAAGAAGCTTTGGGAGGAACCCCTGTGTTAGACAGTCCAGATTACAGCAAATAATTTGTTGTGCAGGTGGATGGTTCAAACCATGGTGTCGGGGCTGTACTTAGCCAGATTTCTTCAAAGGTGGAAGAGCACCTAGTGGTTTATCTCAGTCGCAGGTCCAACCCAGGGAGGAATGCTATGCAGCTGTAGAATATGAATGTCTCGCCATAGTGTGGGCACTGCAGAAACTTCAGCCTTATCTGTATGGAAGGAAATTCACTGTTATGACAGATCACAGCCTCCTAACATGGTTACACAATGCCAGCCAGAAAAATGCCAAGTTGCGAAGAAGGAGTCTAGGGTTGCAAGCATATGATATGTCAGTGCAGCACCACAGTGGGATTAGCAATGCCAATGCAGATGGGCTCTCAAGACAGGGAATAGGGTAAGGTATACTCAGATAGACCTAACCCTCTCAAGCAGCATTTCTCAAGGGTCATTTGAAAAACTTGCTTGAGTCCTCCAGCAGGGGAGATATGTGAAGATTGGGTGATGACAGATGAAGGCTGCCAGCCTAGCCAGATAGAAGTTTGGAGATAATTCTGTCATCTGTAAATATTGTGAACCACTGGCTTGATGTCTTAAATGGAAAAACTGCTGTTAGATGTGGAACTACAAAAAATGCAACTACAGTGCTCTCTGCTGATCAAGTAAAACATGTTGTGACCTTTTGATCTAAAGTCGGCACTAGCCTGTCTAGATGAATACATTCTTTCTATTGTTTTAACCAAAAGTTAAATTGCTAGATTTAAACATGCAAATGTATTTTTATTGCTCTGCTTCCTGACCAGCTGCAAGATAACACATGGATATGTTAAGAATGTAAATGTAGTGTGAAGGATAATGTAATGGGATCCAGGAATGTGATTTTAAAAACAGAGAGAATCAGATGACACTAAGCATTTTTGTCTTGGCCATTCAACTCATCATTACTGCCTGTGTTCTATATGTAAGTTATCTTAGATTTGTGTTTTCTCTTAGAAATAGCTAGAAACTAGAAAGATTAGATTAAGGTTTTTTGTCTGTGATGTCAGAACTGTACTACTGAATTATTTTAAGTATTTCTCTGTGATCCCTGAACTCATGACTAGCACTGTGTAGTAAGAAGTATTGTCTTGAGTTTTTATTATTTATTATTAAATATTTTAAAACCTTTCAGCTGTGGTTGTTTTGTGTAGAGATAAGCTGTAAGAGTACATTGCATGTATATAAGGATCCTGTACCAAGTCATTCTAATAAGCCTTGACTGTTTGTTATACTACCAATTGGATAATAATATTTCATAGTAATAACTGGACACCCTTTTAAGGGCCTTTGGGTAGCTGATAAATATTAGCTGGGTGGTGGCAGTGATTACTACTGTATAGTCTGGGTAAAAGGGGCACAGCTGGAAAACATGTGCCAGCCTTCCCCAGAAGTGTCTGTGTGGTTGTAGAAGCTCTTTATCTCAAAGTGTGTGTGTGTGTGTGTGTGTGTGTGTGTGTGTGTGTGTGTGTGTGTGTGTGTGTGTGTGTGTGTGTGTGTGTGTGTGTGTGTGTGTGTCAGCTACTTGGGCAGGGACACGAAGCACTGGTTGGACAGAGAGGGTGCTGGAGATTTTAGCTTGCCCAGCTGGCTGAGATCTGGACCCTATAGCTGTGCCAGATGGGAGTGTTATTGTGGACCTGGTGAGCAAGGGAGCGACCAGCCCTGGACTGACTGTGATCTCTGTGTGCTCTTAAGGGAAATTGCAATTTACTGTGTGTATTTGTTATCCTTTCCTCCTATATGAGATGCCCCTCACTGGTGTTAGTGGTGATTGAGGCTCCTTGATTGCTGGGCCAGGGCACGAGCATCACAATAATAACAGGAGACTTTAATTTTGATTTAAGAGACACACATGAAAAGAAAGGAAACGATATAAGAAAAATGTTAAAATGTATAAGGTGGTAGGTTAAAACTTTGAGTCAGAAATTCACAGACTTACAAAGGGGTATGTATAGAACTGAAATGGATTATTTTATAGTATAAGAAGGTTTCTTTATACGAGGAGGGGTGATAGTTCAAACAGGATTTTCTGATCATCTTGCAATATGACTAGAGATAAATGAAAACAAGGAGTATATAAACATAGGCAAAGGAATAAAAAGGATAAATGAGAAAGCATAGAATGATGAAGGGAAGTGATCGGTAATACAGTTATAGAAAGACCATATTACCATGAGCGCATTTTATTAAAACTGGTCTGAATGGTGGATGATACTTAAGGAAAAATACCCATTTTTTTTACAGTGGCAATTTGATGTGAGAAAAGTAGAAAATAAAAATATAAAAGAACATGTAATGATGCACTGGAAAATTTAGAACATAATAATAGAAAGTACTTTGACAAAGAAAAAATAATTATATGAAAGAAATCAAGAAAAATACAAGAATGATTATATAAGAAAATATACTGTTTTACAAGGAAAAACAGAAGTATCAAGTTCCTTAAGCAGATTAGTAAAGGAAGATGGTAGCGCAATGAAAGAAATAAAAAATGTAAAAGAAGAAATAGAAAGAACTCAGGAAAATATTATGAGTAGTGTAGTACAAGACATATTTAAAGAAAAAAAGAAGGTAGTAAAAAAAGCTTGGTAAGTAAAAAGTTAACAGAAAAAGAGAATAAGGAGTTGGAAAAGAAAATGTCTTTGTATGAGCTAGATAACGTATTAAAACAAGTAAATGCAGATTTGGCTGCAGGTCCAGATGGAACAGGGTATGAAATGTATACAAATTTAAGGGATTTGGGAAAATATTTTAATGATGTTGAATGAATGGTTAAATGAAGGTTTAATGTATAAAAATGATGCACTGGAATACGTAAATTCATACAGAAGAAGGAATATAGAAAACAATTAAAAAAAACTTGAGACCAATAGTACTGAATAATAATGATTATAAGATCTTTATGAAAATAAAACAAAAGAAATTTGAAACTAAAATGAAATATATTATGGAAGATAGTATATATATATATATATATATATATATATATATATATATTACAAAGGGGAACGGTTTTCAAGAATTATCAATGATAGAGAAATTGTGGATGATATTTTGAATAGAAAAGAAGAAGCAAAAATCATGATTGGAGACCTTAATAAGGCATTTGGTACAACTGCACATGAAAACTTATGGGGAGTAATGAAAGAATGTAACATAAGTGAAAAAGTTGGATGCCCAATGAGTTGTATATGCTGTGCATTAGTGACAAAAGTGATAGTATGTGAAATAGATTACAAAATGAAGGTGGCGGGGCATATATCACTTGAAGGGTTAAGAATTCCAGTTCTGTTAACAAATGTAATCATTGCAAAAAACAAAACTTGGATAAAAGAAGTAACAATTTGCACAAATGAGTGTCTATAGGTGATAAGGGTGCTAAAACTGTACAAATATGACAGATTTTGTGGTATGGTAAAAAAGAGCAAAAGAGATAAAGAGTTTATAAATGAAGAAATAAAAATCCTACCAGGAAAAGTATTTTGTGGAAAATAAAAATTGATAATATAGAAAAAGAAAGAAAAGTATGGTATAAGAATGCAATGATAAAACATTACCATGGAAAACCACTGGAAAATCTAACAGATAAAAAAAATACAGCTATAAAAATAAGCAAGTGATATAATCAGAAAGTAGACTGTCCAGATTTTTTGTGAAGACATGTAATAGATAAATTATCAGTAAAATGAAATAAGCAACATAAAAAGAAAAGTGATAGAATATATTTACATTGTCAAGAAGAAAAAAAGCATACTGAACACGTGTTTTTAAAATGTAAAAGAGTAAAAATGTTATGGGGAAAACTATGTAAAGAAGATTTTTTGAAGATGTTAAAGAAGTGGATAAAATAAGCATGGGTATGATTAAATATGGATATTATAAGTACAGAAGTAAAGAATATATTAAAAGAATAGATGTTATTTTATGTCATATGTGTGATATGCAATGAAAGAATAAATGATGAAATGGGTTGATTTTATTGGCTGAATGTTAACTATATTGTTGTATAAATTGATTGTTAGCTATATTGTTGTATAAATTCATTTGTTTGTCAGTTTGTTATCTATTTCTGATGAAGTTCATGTATTAAATGAATGAAAGCGCTTAACCTTACATAGACTTGAATGGCTTGTTTTGTGAGTTCTTGCCACTTTAGATTGTTATTTAATAAATAAAATGACATTTAATGGTAAATGGATTTTAGAAACAATATTATCTAAAATCAGGTGGTGGTTATGTACAAATAAGTGGTGGTCTAATAGGGATGAAAATTTAGTATGATTGTAAGGAAAATTATGAATACATGTAAATATATTGCTACAGCTATATATCTATATATTTGTACAGTTGTAAATATTTGTAAATATGCTGCAAATAGGAATTTTTTGTATATAAATAAAGGACCCTTACTCTTTGCAATAGGTGCTGCAAGATTGTTTACCTCCACCTGAGCTACCACCAACTCAAGCAGATGTGGCCTCAGTTTAAAGTCTTATCCAAAAGATGACACACTCAAGAGTGCAGCAACTACTTTATACTGCACTGCAGTGTTAGCAATCAATCTACTCCATGTGGGAATGGAATCCACAGCCTTCATCAGGGATATTCAGTTAACACAGACACAGGTAAGGGAACTATGGTGCATGTGTGTGTGTTTGAATGTGTACTTCTGTGTGGGAGAGTGACTGAGGGGGGAGGAAAGGCTGTGCTTACAAGATGCAGCTGCAGCAATTACGTACTGTGGGAAATGTTGATCTGCATGACACAATAGGTAATGTGATAGAGACACATGGAAATTAACCCATAATGAGGTCTTTTATCACTGAAGTTATATGTCTCTGAAAAACTACATTGCACGAATAGGGCCTTTTTAGTGCAACACATACAGGGCTATTACTGAATCTCTGGGAAAGTCTGACAAGGCAGTTCTAAACAACAGTTTAGGATGACTGACAAATTTGTCAAGTGGTATCTAAGAGTAACATTCTCAGTAATCAATTAAAAAATATATGTGTGTGTGTGTGTGTGTGTGTGTGTGTGTGTGTGTGTGTGTGTGTGTGTGTGTGTGTGTGTGTGTGTGTGTATATATATATATATATATATATATATATATATATATATATATATATATATATATATATATACACGGTTCCCTATCAGAAGCTTGAAACACTATAAGCCTGAAAATCAAAATCCTGAAAACTATAGACTGAAAGTTCAAAATCCTGAAAGCCCAAAATCCTGAAAACACAAATAATGCTAATATGTCACTATAAAGACACTAATATCTACCAACTGACCCTGATCCTAACCCTAACCCTAAGGTCCGTCACTATCGCACACTCACCTGACCCGCGCCCTAACCCTAACTCACTTAAACCGCCCCTAACCCCAATATTTGTCACTATTGCATACATGCCTAACCTGCGCCCTAACCCTAACTCACTTAAACTGCCCCTAACCCTAACATAAAACCAACCGCACACTTACCTGAACCCAACGCATGACCCAACACCACAGGGCTAACAATAGCAAAGCCACAATGACGTCAGTATGTCCATTTTGTGTTTTCAGGATTTTGAGTTTCAGGATTTTGGGCTTTCAGGATTTTGAACTTTCAGTCTGTAGTTTTCAGGATTTTGATTTTCAGGCTTATAGTGTTTCAGGCTTCTGATAGGGAACCATATATACACACAGAATCCTGAAAGCCCAAAATCCTGAGACCAAAATCCTGAAAGTTCAAAATCCTGAAAACTCAAAATACTGAAAACTCAAAATCTTTTCCTTTTCCCCACTGTGGTGCGACCCTGGAGTTACTATATATTGTAAGGGTGAGTGTGGGGGGCACCGCCCTCCATATTGGGGGTGTGTCATTTGGATATATATTAAGTTCAGAAAATAGTAATATATTAGAATTGCAAGTATCCATGTATATAGTTCAAAATATATAAACTAGGTGGGGGACTGTGCCCACCCCCCCCCCCCACACCCTCCTTACTATATATACTAACTCCAGGGTTGCACTCCAGTGGGAAAAAGGCCATATATAACTTTCAGTGAAATGTATTTCAGTGAACTGAGTTTTCAGTGAATTGAGCTTTCAGTGAATTGTGCAGTCATATGTGTTTCAGTAAAATGTGCTTTCAGTGAATAGTCCTAAACTCATCTATATATGAGTCTACTTTACATGGTCGACATTTCATAAAGTTGAAGACCATATGGCCGAGACCATATGATCAACTTTCAAAATGTCGATAATGCAAAAAAAAAAAAAAAAAAAAACACAATCGCTTACCTTCTCACAGCTACAGGCTCTGCCCCCGACATCCCCCGGCACTTAAATATACCAACTTTAAGATCGCACCGCAGTGCGGAAGATGGAAATCTTTCCATTCCACACTGTACAGAGATGCCCATTCTGCAAGGTCAACATTTTAAAAGTCGATCATATGGGCTTGGCCATATGGTCTTCGAATTTATGAAATGTCGACCATGTGAAAGGGGACCGATATACATATATATATATATTTTTTTTTTTAAGAGAGATTGAGAGAGAGAATTTAACTGTGTGGGTTGAAAATGTAGAGGAAACTGATTATAGTTTTAACTTTAACTTCATTAAAGTACTGGACAAAGAACAAAAGTATTCAGTGCCTTCTTCCCATATGCTAACATGGATGCACCTTGGCTGGGTAGAAGAAGGCACAAACAGGAGAAGAAAAGAGATTGTTGACTACATATCCATGCATGTTATCGACCCATTATGAATAACATCATGAGTGTGCATTTCCTGCATTACAGCCCACACATCCAAGAAGGCCCACTACTTTAGACACTGACATTAAGAAAACGTTTCGTAGGAGTCTGATTTGGAATGTATTTAGAATCCTATTTAATGCCAAAATCATCAGCAACAGGTGACCTTTTGACAACAGGCATTTGATTTTCCATTGTTTTGAACCCTCCACAATTAGATGCTGTCAAAACATAAGCATGAAATACTGGGTTAGCACTTATACATATGCCTAAACTCCCTCCCCCTGTGGCAGGCATATAGCTAAATGAAACAGTATGTGAATACAGTATGGGCATATACATACCTTGCTGTGTATGGTGTTGCAGTTGCATCCCATCAATACCCGGAGGTCAGATGTGCAAAAGTGTCTTAATGAATAAGTCTTAACACTTATGCAGTGCACTACACAAAATGGACATGTAATGGCTATTACTGATCTGGTACATGCCCTACAGACACTTGTATGACCATCGCCATCCTAGCTCATATATCAGAGCCACCGAAGCCTGTGAAGGCTACACTTTCATTCTACAAACACGGATACCAGGAACACCTTTTCTCCTGATAGACAATTCTATGTTAGTGGTCCGCAGTTGAAAAATACTTGTCAGGGACCAACATCTTGCTCTTGGCATACAATATCATACTGATTTCCCTTAGTCTGCATGTATTGTAGAGGCATTTATGACCACCAGGAGCACTGATATTTTGCACCACTCCCTATCATACCTACCTCTAATAAGCCCTGTCCAGGTTGCCTTTGACAGGAATTCCAAAACCATGTGTATGGAGGCCTTGCAGTGAAACATAGATCTGCTGGATGATGTATCTTTTCAGATTTTGCTTCTCTCTGGGCCTATGGCAAGATCTGTACTATTGTCAGTAATATGTGTCAGTTAATGTGTGTATATGGTGTTCTGTGGATGTGTTGAATGTTTGTGTGCTTTCCCCTCCCTCATTTGGTAGCCAGTTTGCTGTTCCCTGTGATCTGCTACCATTCCCCTATTTCTTGTACACACTGCAGCAAAGCACATGTTATCATGACACCCTTTCTTGCATTAGCATACTGACTCCATGTATTGCTCTGCACACTATATTTCTCTCAGTTAAAATGGGTTGCCATACCTCATCCTATGTACAGGTTCCATTGTGTCCTGTACAGCATACTGTTCTCCCTGTGTGTGTGTGTACAGCCCGTTTTGTGATCCCCATAGCCGGCCTTAGGCATAGGCCAACTAGGCAACCACCTAGGGCACCATTGTAGCAGGGGTGCTTTTTCAGTGTTTCTTTGGTGTAAGTAGACCAGGATGGGAGCACTAGGTAGTGTGGTGGGCAGGCGCCATGGAACCCTTTTGCCTAGGGCACCAGTCGACCTAAGGCCGCTCCTGGCACTGCTCCCATACTGGATATAAGATCGCCATGCCATTATGTTATGCTTCCACATTCCCATACACCACTTCCTGTATGACCTTACTGCTGCCATCTGCCATGGGTGTTGTGTACACTTTTAGGCATCTTGTTTTCCTTCAGTATGCCTGTCTCAAAGCCTAAAGTCATATTCTGCAAAGTCCTGGTTCCATAAATGCTTACATTAAAACATTCTCACACAGAATCACTGCAGTATTTTATACTTCACGAATAAGAGCATCACAGTGCAGTGGTTATGTTAATGAGGACACTTGGCCTGTCTCTAAATTAGAACCTTAAAACAATATGCAAGTTATACAGACCAGTGCTACCATGTTCAGCCCGGGGCTAGGAACACATGCACATGGTATTTCTGTGTTTCTGTGTCAATATTCATTATAGTACTAAGATTCTGCATGACTGACAGTAGCACCACAGTGTAGCACTGTGATGCACATCATGTGATGTATGAACAAACATCTGTGAGCATGGCACTAACATTTTGTTCCTTAAAGGAAAACTCTGTCCTCATGTTCAGTTTAATGCAATCCTTAGGTTTATTTTCTCCCTACAATGTTGTTGTTGTCTTTCGGCTTTTCCCAGTTAGGGGTCGCCACAGCGGAACTCCGGTCTGCTAATGATTGGCAGAAGATTTTAACAAATGCCGAGGTGCCAGCTCGACGTTCAACCTTCAACGAAGGCACGCCCATTTACGCATGTCTTTCAAACGCCCACCCAACCACTACAAATATGGTTCCAGTATTGTGTAGGTACCAGAAACTTGCTTGTACTTCTTAAAACTTTTATTTCTTTGCATTCGAATCAAAGGATGGGAAAGCCCACCTATTTTTTTTTTTTTTTAAGTTTAACTTCTCACATACTTTGCAGAAGAATTCATCTTCACCTGCACGACATATATAGTAAAATACATAGTTTAGCCTGTCAGGTACTGCAGTCAGTTTTAGATGGGCAATTAATCCTGCTCATGTCAGGAAAACAGCATCTGATATAACAAAAGACAGAAAGCTGTGAAACTGTATTCTACTGTTTTTATTGAAGAGAAGTGGAGAATTTAACAATCCCCTTTCAAAGTAAAACAAAGCAATTAGATTAGTCAGGCATTTAAAGGCAGTTGTTATCTCTTCTAACAAATTTACATAAGCATCGATGCAGTATTGAAATTTAAAGCTTTAAATGTTGGTTATTTATAATCATTTATATGTTAAGAATGTTGTAGCAAAGAGTTCTTCCACATTTAAAGAAAAGTCGAAATATCTTTTCTTGTAAAGTATCAGCACGTTTGCTATTTTCAAGCCCCCCACACAGAACAGAACTACAGAAGGAGAGACAAGTGGCAAACCTATCAACTACATGCACTAATAATGTTCATAAAAAGATCTTTTATGCATTTTTGTCACATCCTCCCAAAGGGAGATGCATATTTGGTACACATAGATCCATGGTAAGAGATTTCCGCTGACTCTGAGTCAGTCCTTACTTTAAGAGTGCATGAGCATTTTGTAGTCCACAAAGGAAATGCAACCATCGATGGCAACCATAATACACAGATGAATTTACTTAAGCATACTTTTACTTTGAGCTCTTGCATTAAAACATTAAGAAAAGGAAATCAGAAGTACTTAACTGTGTTTAAATGCACACACACACGCACACACACACACACACACACACACACACACACACACACACACACACACACACACACACACACACACACACACACTCATTTGTTTTTGTAAACAAGTACTAGGCTTCACCCCCCACACCCCCAATGTGGGGATCTGTGCCCCCCCACTTAAATACACCAACTCTGAGATTTCACCACTGTGGAGGAAATAGTGAAGCGGTGGAAACAGCCCACTGAATTCTTTCCCTGGGAAAGAATTCGATATTCCGCGGCTTCGATACTGTCAGTCTTTGAGGTTTCCAGTTCGATGTTATAACATTTGAAGTTTTCAGACTTAGATGTTATAATATAGACCCCTATATATATATATATATATATATATATATATATATATATATATATATATATATATATATATATATGTATGGTTTACCTCTAAAATGTTGCAACATACATCTGCGACTCTTTACTTCACCAATTTGAAAGGTCAGAAACTGCACTGATAAATCCTCAAAAGAGTGAATCTGCTACTCAAAACAATGTCGACACTCCAGGAACATCAACTTTGTTTGAAATACCTGCACTTCCGGATGTCTCCTGCAACCGTTATGCAGGGTCAAGCCCCCCTACACCCCCATGTGAGGGGCTGCACCCTCCCACCCCATGCTAATTATATATACTTACCCTGCAATCACACTACAGTGAGGGAAGTGGTACATGTCCTGATACCCACTGTAGTGCAATCTCCACTCAAAATGCCAAACTCACAATAGAACGAATGCACACTAGCATTCACTCTTTTATGAGTTCTTTTTCAGTTCGCCAATGCGAATTTTTGAAAGCACCCTTTCACACATCTGACCATCGCAGATGTGCACCTCAACATCACATATATATATATATATATATATATATATATATATATATATATATATATATATATATATATATATATATGTGTGTGTGTATGTGTGTGTGTGTGAGTTTGTGTATGTGTGTGTGTGTGTGTGAGTGTGTGTGTGTGTGTGTGTGTGTGTGTGTGTGTGTGTGTGTGCATAACATTTATTTATAATAAACAACATAGCAGAGTTAAGCATTATTAAATTATACATTCTAATAAATGTTGCTTATTATTTTATGTATTCACTGTCACGCATTAGCTATGTGTTGCACATGCAATCTTTGTCAGTATTTGTTTTTTCTTTGTATTGCTAACTGCATTTATTACTTCTTATTATTTTTGCCAATGTAGCCCAGGTTGTATCTGAAAAGGTTCCTGGGACAAGCTCACTTTCAAGGTTACCAAAGTATAAATAAATACGAAATAGAAAGAAGGGGGTGAACGTGACAGAAAATGAAGGAACTAGTGAAACACATTTTAATTCTGCATCATTCATAAGAGAGAAAAAACTTCCTACTGAAGGCATTGGGAAATAGCAGACAGACAGTTTGGAGTCCTGCTACTTGTCACCTGTAAATGTACAGCAAGGATCATTTACTGCAGTGAGAGTTTTCGCATCTCAGCATGAGAGTGTGGGGGAAGGTCTGTGAATTCTTTTGGAACTATAAAATAATCCCTTTACAAAAGCCTGCTATTTACCTACTTTCTTTTGCTGGAAGTAGTTAACAGATATTTATAGTGTAGAATAAGCTCTGGCAGACACATAAATGAGGCTCAGTCAGGGAACCATAGAAGTAGCTCTGTTACAGTTGGTGTGTTTGGATGACAGTGCTTCACATTCCTGCAATTCTATCTTAACACAAATACTATCATGTTTGTACATGGTCTTATATTAATTTTATTCCTCATGATTACAGCTAATCTCACCACTTACCATTTCCAACTAGACAACTGGTATATAAAGCAAGCAACAACATTAATAACCCTACACTAACAACACCTAATAGCTTTTATGTGTCCCCATCATTGTTTATAACCACACTCGCATATCTGAACAACACCGACTACTCTTTACAAATGAAGGCCTCCATAATATTTCCTTTAAAACTCACAAAAGACTATTCAAACTTTTTCAGTTGCTCAGTCACATAGCAGCCAAACCTATGCTTAGTGGTGATATCCACCCAAATCCAGGCACCAAATGCATGATCTCATTAAACTCCCCAATGCAAATCAAACTACCTACTCCACATAAAAGTTTTGAAATACTATTACTAAACCTAAATTTTAGAAATATGCTGAATAAAATATATGAACTCCATGTGACTCTTTCCCTTTACAACTCAGACATTACGGTCCTTACTGAAACCTGGTTGAAACCACATATACCAGACATAGAAATAACCCCACCTGGCTACGATATTCTAAGATCTGACAGAATAGAAAAGAAGTGAGGTGGTATAACAATTCTCTTTAAGAACACGCTCAACTTACAACCTGTAAATATAAGTATTACTAACATTAATAAGGCAGAGCTACTCATAACCAGAATACAAATAAACCAGAGCATATATATATTTATATATAAAATAGCCCTCTACGTCTCTCCAGGAAACAATTCCAGTACGATCAAAATCATTCTCCAAAATGTCACAAAAGCCATATAACATGAAACCATTATTGCAGGAGACCTTACCATAGATTGGATAACATGTAACTCTGACAATTCTCAAATCTACCTAAACCTTCATGGTTTCACTCAAATGATTTCTCAATGAACTAGAATTGACAAGTAAACAGATAAACAATCTATTTTGGACTGGTTCTTAACTAATAAACCCCAGTATTACCAAATAGCAGGGGTCTCCCAGATCACTTAAGTGACCACTTTGGAACCTACATACAGAAAAATCACAATAACCCTACTAAACTTATCAACTTCCACCAAATTCATAATAAGAAATATTAACTTACAGATTCTACTTAATATTCTTGAAAAAATAGACTGGACTTCTCTTAAGCAACTGCCCTTAGATGTTGCTGTGCAACACCTCAATGACACCTGCCTTACTATTCTAAACAGACTTGCACCTCCAAGAACAGTTTGTGTCAAAGCCTACTACACACCATGGTTAACTCATGAGACTCGTACCCTCCTAAAACAAAGGGATAAAGCATGGCAAACTTGGGCTAAAAATAAATCCCTCCAAAACCGTTTAATTTGCCAGCAACTTAGAAATAGTGCCAAACACCAAATTAAACTAGACACACAGCACTACTATTCTAATTTACAATGTAAATACAGAATGAATCCACAAAAATTCTGGAACACAATCAATAACATACTTCATCCTGGCCAAACCACAACCCCCCACCCCCAACTTACCTGCTAACACAAATGATATTGCTGAACAATTTAACATATTCTTCACTAAATGTGTTTTAGCACTGACTAAGAATAGCAAGTCTCCCACAATACCAACACCCAACAATCCAAGCAATATTGTAGATGCATTCTCATTTTAGACAGTCCCAAAACAAACTATTGCAAAACTATTAAAGAAATTGAAACCCACTTCACTGGCAGAAGATAACTTGCCAATAGAATATTTAAAATTAACAGCAGATGTTATAGCCTTCCCTGTGCCAATACTTATAAACTGTTCTATAACAGAACAGTATGTCCCAGCTATTTGGAAAATTGCATATACTACACCATTTTACAAAGGAGGTAATTCAACAGAACTAACAAACTACCATCCCATTGCTATACTTCCTCCACTTTCTAAAATTCTGGAAAGATGTATCCACTTTCATATTCTTAAACACCTTCTAAACAATAATCTCTTGTCATCATCACAGCATGGATTCTGACCACATCATAGCACTACTACGGCTCTTCTAAGTTTAACTTATACTACAAATAAATTCAGAGATGGTGGCAAAATAGTGTCTTCAGTCTTTTTGAACACGTTTAAAGCATTCAATACAATTTCCCATCCTAAGTTACTGTCCACTCTGAAAAATCTTTATATCAACGCTGATGCTGTTAACTGGTTTCAAAGTTATCTATCTAGCCATCAGCAAGCTGTGAAATGGAAGCAAGATCTATTCCACTCCATCCTGTTACACTTGAATTCCCTCAGGGTTCAATCCTAGGGCCCCTCCTCTTCAGCATATTCATAAATGATCTTAATACTGCCTCCTCTCAAGCATCTATCATATAATATGCAAATGATTCAAACATCATATGTGCAGCATCCACAATAACTCAACTTCTTACAGTCACACAAAAACCCTTCTCTGATATTAAAACATAGCTAGCAAACTTACAACTCCTTCCCAACCATAATAAAAAATAAATTTATGATCCTTCATCAATCTAAACCTGCTAACCTACCAGCTAACTTTTATATCACTGCCAATAATAATACTAGGAATTTCCCAGATTCCCAAATAAAACTATTAGGTGTCAATCGATAAGAGACTAAAATTTGACATACACATTTCTAACACAGTCAAAAAGGTTTACAAGAAAATGAGAACAATGTATAGAAACAAAAAATTCTTAACAGATGCTGCAAGAATAGCCATAGCTAGAATCCACCTTCTCTCCTCACTCTTATATGCATCCCCCATACTTACCAACCTCAAAAAGTCAGAACTAAGTAAACTAGAATCATGTTACAATAAGACTGCTAAATTTGCAACATATTCCACACATTCAACCCATCACTCACAAAATAATGCACTATCCTGACAACGTACCTTCCCTAAAAATCTTATACAACCCTACTCTAACATTCATACTCTTCGATCATCTAACAAAGATTTACTCCAAGTAACCAAAGTATCCAATACAGCAGGCAACTCTGAAAATACAACCAGCCAGTAGATCCAAAGCTTATTGTTAACTGGGAGGTTAGTAGGTTTAGATGGATGAAAGATTATTATAAAAATCTCTGTCTCTGACAGCAGGCAACTCTCCTTACTCTAACCTTGTTGCTAAAAATTGGAATACCCTTTCACATAGTATTAGATACATAAGCAGTCTTAATCATTTCAAAATATCTCTCAAAAGACACTTATTTGAATCCTGGCTTTGCACATGTAACATGCCAGGTTAATTATTAACTTACTTATACAATTTGGCTGTACGTACTAACTCTGTTAACATTTCACTTCTAACAACACTGCTTCTCTATAAGTAGTTACATTCCTAGCTGCAACCCTCACCACGGAAGCATTACTAACTATGGACTGCTTTGACTAAGTGATTCTCCCTGCTTAATTTCCTAACTAATGTTATGTTCCTCCACATATATAAATTCAACCATATATTTGTCTATATTTGTGTTAAAAGTTTTGTTTTTACATTTTTATCCTGCACATGTATTAACACTCATTTTTTGTCAATTTTGTTTATAATTTCTATTACTTGTTGTGATAATTTGTATGTAAGCTTAGACTGGAGCTTTTCTCCCCGGGCCACCACTGAAAATGGGCACTGTCCCAGTTGGACCATCCCAGTAAATAAATGTAAAATAAAAATAAAATAAATGGCATGAGAAAGCAACACTACTTCCTTATGTCTAGCATGACTCATATAAAGAGTACTTGAAATGTATTCTGGGAAGAAAGAATGAAAGGAAGAAAAAATTAAGTTACCAAGGCAGGCTCCATCATCCGCCATTTTGAGTGAAAAACATTAAAATTGTAAAAGTAGCACTTGGAATGATTTTGAGGCATTAATCTAGCTCAGAAAACAAAGATTTAATGGAAAAAAAACATGTTTTTTTTAGTTCTAAGGCAAAGTTTTCCTTCAAGTAAACCTGTGTAAGTAAACATAGCTTCCTCTGGTGCTGGGAACAGCAGGGCACTTACATGGTATCTGAAGGAAAACAACATTTTCCTGTTTTAAAAGTACACGCTGCTTTGGTATAGTGATCCACTGTACATGGCGGATGCCTGGAGAATAACATTTTCTTGTTTTAGGAGTACTTGATAGCTTAGTATGGTGGTCCATTGTACATGGTGGATTAGCTTCCCAGGATAGTAAGTAATGGCACTGGTATCAACGGTATCATCCATTCTGACAAGCAGTGTAGGCATTGATACATCCAAGAAGCGCTGCCCTGATCAGCTTTAAGAGTGTGAGGTTGGGGTTAGAGAGACAAAAGTTGAGATTTACTGTAGGCCAGAGTTTTTCTTGTTTTTTATTTTTTTAACAGTTCCAACAGTGTGCTGAATTCTTCCTACTTTGTTTACAGCAGTCACGCAGCAGCATGCCACCAAGGAAGATGTCACAGGAAGCAAGAGCTCCTGCTGTTCTGGCAGTGGGGTATGTATTCTGTGTGCACTACTTTGCTTTTTAGCTATGAAATTATGTGTACACTGCTTATTTCAACTTGGCCAAAGCATTTGGCACTATCCCCCATGCTGGTATTAAATAAATTAGACAAACATAATGTAAAGCCCTCTTTTATCTGCTGGACTGCAAATTGTTTGTCCAACAGATCTCAGGTTGTGAAAGTTGCTGGCAACCTCAGTGAATGTAAAATTATAACTATTATTACTTATAAATGGAATCTTGTTTGAAAACAAGTCCATGCTGCCAATATCAGAATAGTACAGTTGTGTACCTACCATAAATGTAGATGTTCGAGTGTATTCACTGTTGCAGTCATTACACTTGGGTTATCCTGCTGGTAGGCGACCCGTAGTCAGCCCGAGTTCCAAAGTCTTGGTCCGGCGTCGGTTGCTGTCGCCTGTTCCCTGACGTCAGTGCGCCAGGGGTATAAAAGCTAAAACGATGCCATTTTCTTCAGTTTTTCTTGCCCTAGATGTCAGGTGCCCCCAGATATGAAAGCTGTAAAGATAAAAATATGCCAAACAACCATGCATATATCACCAAAAACATGTTCTTCTACTAAAAGCAAATATACCACATAGGTTGTATAGAGTTGAGAAGTACAGAATAGTCCCAGCAAAGAGGGGGATGGTGGGTGGGTAACCAGGACTGCAACAGTGAATACACTTGAACATCTACATTTATGGTAGGCACACAACTGTACTATGTTCATCGTGTTTCACTGTTGCAGTTATTACACTTGGGTAGAATCCCAAAGCTTAGGCAGGGTGGCTGGGTCTAGATTGGATTTGGCGAGGCTAACAAGCCCTGCAGAACTGCAGTGGCAAAGCCTGCTCTGGATTTGGAGTACAGAGGTAGGTGGTAGTGCTTGGTAAAAGTGTGCACTGAGCTCCAGGTTACAGCTTCTAATATGTCTTTGGTTGGTACCCCTCTGAGGAAAGCTGCTGAAGTGGCTGCTGCTCTGGTAGAATGAGGCCTAATGCCATGCTGTGCATAACAGAAGCGGATGCAGTGTCCTATCCATTTGGAGATTGTCTGCTTTGTAATAGGCTTTCCTTGTGATCCTGCAGCATATGCTACAAACAGTTGCTCAGTTTTTCTGAAAGCTTTTGTTTTGTCTAAGTAAAATTGTAGCTGCCTGTGACTATCCAAAGAGTGCAGAAGTCTTTCCCCTTTATTCTGGGGATTTGGGTAGAAAGTAGGCAAATGAATAGTTTGGTTTAAGGCCACATTGGAGACCACTTTTGGCATGGATGTTGGTTTCTTTCTAGAGAAACCCTGTCCTGGTGAAAAATGAGGAAAGGTTCCACAGCCACCAATGCCTGTAACTCTGAAATTCTTCTTGCTGAAGTTCTTCTTGCAGAGCAGTTTTCCATGACAAGAATTTTAGATCAGCTGTGCTGGCTGGTTCAAAAGGAAGAAGTGTTAGTTTTTCTAAAACAAAATTGAGGTCCCAAGTAGATACTGGTGCTCTCCTAGGGGGTCTTATATTCTTTGCCCCTGTGAGGTACTGTCGTAGTAGATGATGTGAAAAAATAGGAGGATCTATATTGTAATGAGCTCCTTTCTACTACTGCTACTTCTAGAGCTTTCCTTTATTCCCTACCTCACCCAGCCCATTAATATCTACCACTCACAATCCTTCACATAACCAACCATCTTACCTCATCTCTACTACACTCACACACCCCAATTTCTCCACACCTATATCCCATAAAAAAATCTACTTTTCCCATACAAACTTCTTACCTCACATAGACATTCTACTCCCTTAGTAACTAGCATATTTTCTAGAATCATAATTGAGCCCAATGTATACTCTAAACTTTCCAATTACCCCTCTAACTCTATCCTATATCTAATTACCACCCTATTATCTGGAGATATCCATCCTAACCCAGGTCCCCCTACCTCAACAACTATTAACAAGTCCATACTGCTTACTTCTTTAAACTCCCAAAGCATAGTCAACAAAATCCCAAACCTCCATGCCTGGCTTACACACAATAAACCTGACATCCTATCCATCTCTGAAACATGGTTAAAACCTCATATAAAAGACTCTGAAATAATCCCACCCAACTATTCTATCATTAGAAAAGACAGATCTCATAAAAAAGGGGGTGGTGTAGCTCTCCTATACTCATCCTCACTATCAGTTACTCCCTATAATAAACCCACTCCTCACTTTAATAATGCTGAATTACTACTAACGTTACTTCAAATCAACAAACACAATCATATATGTATAGCCTCCCTCTACATTCCCCCAGGAGATAATATTTCTACACTTGAAGACATGCTCTCCTGGCTCTCCACTAACATCAGCAATGAAACAATAATCCTAGGAGACATTTATTTTATTTTATTTTTATTTTTATTTTACATTTGTTGACCGGGCTAGTCTAGCTGGACATATATCCGTTTTCAGTAGAGGCCTGGGGAGAAAAGCTCCATAAATACAAGCAGTAAGTAACCATTAACAACCCAAAAAATCAATAGCAAGGAAAAATACAGAATGGTACAATGGTAAGCATGAGTAAGACTAAAAAAAAAAAGGAAAAAAAAACAAAAACAGACTAGCCAACTCAAGACCATAATTAACAAAAATAAATGAAACAGCTGGTTAAAAAAAGGGAATTCAGGTATGCAGGATAGAATGTAAGAGTAATAAAAAGAGCAGATTAGGAGGCCCCCAAATGGCATAGTATGGAGAAGAAAGAAAGAATAGATCAAATTTATGGAGGATTCAAAATAAGGAAGTAGCTCGTATCAGAAAGTGTGGTATTTAGAGGCAACAGTCAGGTGAGAGTGAGTGAAGTTAGGAGTAAGGGGGAAGTATTTTCAGTCAGGGTTAGCACAGGGACATAGCCAGTGGGTTTTTAGGTGCTCTTTGATATGTTTTTTAAAAAGGGATGTGGAGTCTAGGTTGGTTATTTCTTGAGGGAGTTGGTGAATGACATGAAGGACATGAAGGACATGAATATCAATTGGGCCTCCATTCAGTCTCCCTCAAACCCACTTAACATTAACCTCTACAACGTCTCTCAGCTTATCAACTCTACAACCCGCCCCTCAAAAAACCTCTCCAGTGGCAGTACCCTAGACTGGATCTTAGTCTCTCATCCCCATTATTACTCTGACAGCGGTACTCTTCCCGATCCTCTTAGTGACCACTTACCCACCTTTACACACCGACTCCCCTTACCCCTTCATCGTACTCATAACTTTATTACTACACGTAACCAAAAAAACTTTAACCCAACAGCTTTTTCTAACTCTCTAAAAGCAATAAATTGGAACAGCCTAAAAACACTTCCTGTAGATAATGCAGTTGCCCACTTCAACACAACCTTCTTAAACCTCCTAGACCACCACGCTCCCCTAAGAACAAAAAGAATAAAAACCAAAACTGCCCCTTGGCTTACCAAAAATACACTTGCTACAATGTGACACAGAGACAAACTCTGGACTCAATACCAGAAAAATAGGACCCCCCTCATCCATAATGAATACAAAGCACTTCGAAATAAAGTAAAAAAGCTCATCATCACTGATCGACAAAATTACTTCTCCTTACTCCAAAACAATAATAAAACAAACCCTCAGAAATTCTGGAAAGGCATCTCCACTCTCCTAAATCGCAGTAAACCAGACACCCTCACCCCTGACCCAAATGCTTCCAATATAGACTTGACTACTCAGTTTAACTCTTTTTTTATTGATTCTATTTCCAAATTAACCTCATCCTTCTCTAACACCACTACTCTCTCCCATTTACCCCCACCCTCGTCTACTTACCCTCTACCATCAACCACTAGTTCACCCCCTCTCTCATCTTCTAACTCTGCACCCTCCTCCTCTTATTCCACTCCCCCTCCCTCCTCATCACCCCCACCCCCAAATACCCCCTCCTCCCACTCCCCACTTTTCTCTTTAAAACCCATACCCATATCTACCATAAAAACTCCTTCTAAAACTGAAGCCAGGTTCAAATACTCCTGATAATATTCCTTCGCAATTCCTGAGAAGAGCTGCCGAAGCAATTGCCTACCCCATTAGTATTTTAATAAACCACTCTATCCAAGAAATCACAGTACCCCTAATTTGGAAAAAGGCCTTTATCATACCCTTGCATAAAGGAGGCAACAATAACAATGTCACTAATTTCCGTCCCATCGCTATCCTGTCTGCCATCTCTAAACTCCTTGAAAAGTGTATCCAATTACAACTCCTACCATATCTCATTGATAACCACCTATTAACTCCCACACAACATGGTTTCAGACCAGGCCACAGCACTATGACAGCTCCCCTCTCCTTCCTGGAAACTGTAAACAAAGCCCAAGACTCAGGTCATAGTGTTTCTACCCTTTTATTGGATCTCTCTAAGGCCTTTGACACTATCTCCCACTACCTTCTTCTATCTAAACTCTCTAAGCTTAACCTATCTCTTTCCTCTCTGAACTGGTTCTCCAGCTACTTATCCAACAGATATCAAGCAGTAAAATGGAAAAAGGCCACCTCTTCATTCCTTAATACCCCAACTGGAGTTCCACAAGGTTCCATATTGGGTCCCCTCCTCTTTAATATATTTATTAATGACTTCCGCAACTCTATCCCCTTCTCTAATATCATCCAATATGCAGACAACTCAACCATTATTTGCTCAGCCACTTCTGTGCCAATACTTCTAAAGCTAACTCAAGATGCTTTTTCAACCACTGAACAATGGATGAAAAAAAAACACTTAGAACTCAATGCTTCTAAAACCAAATTAATGGTATTTACTCCCTCTAAAGTCACCCCTTTCAACAAAAACACATTTTGTATTACTAGTCATAAGAACACAACTCTGGAACTGGTATCAGAGACCAAGCTTCTTGGTGTCCAAATTGACAATCAGCTTAAATTTAACTCCCACATACAACTAAATATCAAAAAAACCCCATCAAAAACTAGATATGCTTTATCGACAAAATCATTATCTTACACCCAACACTAAACTCACCCTCTCTACATCTTTTCTCATCCCCTCCCTTCTCTATGGAGCTCCACTCCTAACTAATCTACAATCCTCTCTGAAAACTCAACTCTCGTGTTGCTACAACAAAATCGCCAAGTTCACCACCAGCCATAAGTCCTCCACTCACCACTGTTCCTCTCTCCACAAACTAAAATGGCTAGAACTACCCAATCACCTTATCTATACCCAACTCACTCTAGCACACAAGCTCATTTTCAACCCCTCACCCTGTCCTTCCCTTTCCTCTGCATTTAAACTGCACCAACGTGACAGAGTGCTAAGGTCTAACAACCAAAATCTTCTAGAAGTATACAAACCAGCTCGTCCCCCAGGCAAACACCTTCTATCCTTTAGTCTAGCACAACTCTGGAACTCCCTACCGCCATCCATTCGTGCTACCCCTAGTTACTCTATCTTCAAAAAAACTCTTCACTCATATCTAGTATCCCAGTGGGAATGCTCCTGCTGCCACCCTACATAACTTACCCTGCAAATTTTCATCTTCTCTTCTTTTCAATAGCATTCTTCCTTTTAACTTCTTTTCCAACTCATATATTCTTGTTAATTACTTGCTAAATGTATATAATTCTTGGCTACACCTCTTACTGCAAGTTTCCTAACATGTATTAATGTTCCTGTATATATTTTGTAATTATTCCTTTAAAATTCTGTATTACCTGTTCGTTTATCACTAATCTAGACTGTTTGTAATATTTGTCCTTGCCTAATCCAGTTGTATATTTTCAATCTATGACATATAGTAATGTTAATAGTCTTTGGTCTGCTCTATTCTATAACACATGTAAGCTTATAATCTACGTCATATTGTAACATTGATTGTTTATGGAGCTTTTCTCCCCAGGATTCCATTAAAAATGGGTTCACTTTGGCCCAATGGACTATCCTGGTAAACCAACTGCAAATAAATAAAAATAAATAAATGAGCTGAAATGGCAGAGGCATGGATTTTAATAGAAGAAAAAGATAGGCCTTTGTCCAACATCTCAGTCAGGTATTGTAAAATCTGAGGCATATTAGGGACCAGTGGGTCGAGCCCTCGTGTCTGGTTCCAAGCACAGAATCTCTTCCATTTTTCCGCATAAGATTTCCTAGTGCTGGGTCTCCTGGCTTCCAAAATTACATCCATAACAGCTTTAGAGAGAGGTGCAGTCTGAGTGGCTACATTATCTGCCATGCTGCCAGGTTTAAGGTTCTGAGTTGACTGTGCAGAATCTGATTGTTTTGCTGTGTCAGAAGATGAGGGATTTGAGGTAGAAGCCAAGGCGGGCCTTGGGACAAAATCTTTAGGATTGGGTACCAGTGCTGGTGTGGTCAGTCTGGTGCAATCAGGATAATTTTTGGCCTCTCTTGTCTGACTTTTAGAAGCACCTTGGTGAGAAGAGGCATCGGAGGGAAGGCATAGACTGTCAGATTTTTCCAGTTGAAAGATAGAGCATCCACTTTCCATGCTTGAGAGTGATAAGTCCTTGTGCAAAATTTCTGTAATTGGCAATTGTGAGGGGAGGCAAATAGATCTATGTCTGGGTGTCCCCATTCCCTTGTTATCATGTTGAACACTTGTGGATTTAGCTTCCATTCGTGAGGGTCCATGAGATTTCTGCTTTGTTCGTTTGCCAGTGTATTTTTTGTTCCTGGCAGGAATTGTGCTTGGAGATGTACCTGGTAAGTCAGTGCTGTGTTCCACAAAGTTATGGCTTGTCTGCATAGGGGGTAGGAATGTGTGCCCCCTTGCTTGTTTATGTACCACATAACTGTGGTATTGTCCATCTTTATTAATAATTGTCATGGATGTATTAGGTCCTTGAAGGCTGTCAGGGCATTTTGTACAGCTAGCATCTCTTTTTGATTGATGTGAAGATGCAGTTGTTCCTTGGGCCACGTGCCCTGAATACATTTCCCTGCCATATGTGCTCCCCAGGCGTAATCTGATGCATCCGTTGTTATTGCCTGCCTGGATGTAGGTAAGGTGAAAGGCTGTCCCTTGTTGTGGTGACAGGCCTGAGACCACCATCGAAACTCCTGTTGTAGGCAGGGAATCAAGGTTATGATTGTCTCCAGGCTGTGACAATGCTGAGTCCAAACACTTTTTAGATACCATTGTAGTTCCCTCATATGCAGTTTGGCATATGGAATTAGTAGAATGCAACATGCCATGAAACCCAGGGCCTACAGAATTTTTCTCTCAGGGAGCTTGGTCTTTGTTGCCATCATTTGAAAGTAAGTAGTCAGTTGCCTTTGTTTGTCTGGTGTGAGATAAGCCATCTGGGTAGTTGTATTCAAGCTTGCACCCAGGAATATTATCTCTTGAGAGGGCACTAGTTTTGATTTCTTTTTGTTTACTGTGTACCCTAGGCAAATTAGTAATCTTTTTACAAACTCCAGGTGCTTTAAAAGAGTGTTCTTGCTCTCTGCTTGAATAAGGCAGTCGTCCAAATAGGGATATATGTGAATTCTTTTTTGCCTGCAAAATGCAATTACTGGTGCCAGGCACTTTGTGAAGACCCTGTGTGCAGTAGATAAGCCAAAGGGCAGTGCAGACAATTGATAATGCATTGAGCCTGCTATAAATCTGAGGTATCTTCTGCACGATTGTCTGATTCGGACGTGCAGGTATGCCTCCTTGAGATCCAAAGTAACTAGCCAAACCTCTTTGCCCAGCATGGGCAAGAGTTGTTGTAGTGTTAACATTTTGAATTTTGGAACATCCAGGAAAGTATTTAGGATTGACAGGTCCAGTATTGGTCTCCATGCTTTGTCCTTTCTGGGTACTAGGAAAAGTCGTGAGTAAAATCCTTGGCCATGTTCTTCTTGTGGAACATTTTGAATAGCTCCCATATCCATAAGAGCTGCAATCTGTTTTTGTGTCTCTGCCCATTGGTTTTGAGGCAGGTTTGTCATACCTTTTGGGTTTGGAAGTATGTGGAAGTGGAACCTGTACCCTTGAGAAACTATATTCAACACCCATTGGTCTTGGGTGATCATGTGCCAATTTTTTGAGAAAAGTGCCAACTTTCCCCCTAGGGGTGCTGTCAACTGGTAAGTGCTTCACATTTGCAGAGGGAAGTAAGTGTGACTGTTTTCTATAAGGTTGTGATTTGTCTTCTCCTCCTTTGGGAGCTGAAGAACCCCATTGTTTAGGTCTGTAGGAGCCTTGGGGCTGAGATCTGCCTCTTGGGCATCTGTATATGCCTCTTTGTGGCCTGTCTGACACTGGAAAGGACCAATTTTTTGAAGGCCAGTTCCTGCTAAATCTAGGTGGCTGAACCTGTAAGAAATCTTTCACAGTTTGCATTGACTTTGCTTTATCCTCTATTTTCTTTAAAACTTATTTTGCCTTAACACCAAACAAAGTATCATGCTGCAGTGGAGCATCCAATAATTTCATTTTAACATGGTCAGGTAAACTTTGTTCTTTCAACCAAGCATGTCTTCGAATAACTGAGCCTGTAACTGCGGCTCTACAAGAAGCCTCTAATGAATCAAAACCACATTGCAGAGTATGCTTCCCACTTGTTCAACCGCATGCAATAAATCCTGCATTTCTTTACAGTCAGGACCTTCTGTATTAGAAACTATTTTCTGCTTTAACAATGACATGAGATACTGCTGATATTTAAGCATGTGAAACTGACAGTTTAAAGCTCTTACAGCTAAAGTAGCAGAAGTGTAAACTTTTTCCCCCCATCTGTCCAGAGCTCTGGAATCCCTATCTGAGGGGACAGGATTTTTGGCAGTGGAAGCTTTAACCCCTTTTGGACCTGAGAAATAGTTTCTGGGTCCGCAGTGGGGTTTTTGTAAAACATTTATGAGAGTCAGGGACCCTGTAGTACCTGTCTGGCTTTACTGGTGCAGGGGGTAAAGTATCTGGAGACAACTGGATTCAGAAAAAACATCATCTACAATATCAAGCACAGGGGGGATAGCCAGAGGCCTGTGCTGAGGCAATAAAAGGAAATCTTTGAGCCTTTTCTTGGATTCTGAGTAATCCTGGCTCTCCCAATGGAAATATTCCCTCATGGTGTGCAGGGTTTCCCCAAAAGAGTAATCCTCAGGCGGTGAGGCTGAAGGAATGGACTCTTCAGCATCAGAGTCCTCATAGGGAGGGAGAGAATAGCCCTGGTCAGAGGAAGAATCAGAAGAAATGGAAACCTGATCAGAGGAATCATAATCAGTGTCTTACCTAGGCCTTTTGTCAGGAGGGGGATGGGAGCCCCTGATTAAAGTAATAAGGTCTTCGGCCATTTTAAGCATCTGTTTCTTAGGCATGGATGACTGTTCTGGAGAATGTTGCACTTATTTCTTTGTCTTTAATGGTGTTTTTGACTTTGCCTTTGCTGCTGTAGTAGCAAGCACTCAGGTCTCTCAATAGCAGGTACAAATATGACTCAGTCATTGTCCACGCTGGTGTAAACGACCTGAGACGTACCTCCTTGGACTACATGAAAAAAGACATTGAGGAGCTCTCTGATTATGTAGCCCAGGCAGGTATGACCCTGACCTTGAGCAGTATCCTACCTTCACCAAGAATGATGCCACAATACAGAGATAAGATGATCAGCTTTAACAATTGGCTTAAACTCTGGTGTCATTCAAAGGGGATCCAATGTCTGTCTGCCTGGGATGACATGCTGGACAAGCCACGCTGCTTCAAGGGATGGCTTGCACCTGTCACCCTGGGATTCGGATATTGGCAAAGGCTCTTGCCACCCCATAGTGCCTTTTTAGGCAAGGCTCAAATTCTAAACCTACCACCCTAGAACACAAAAAGGAAAAACTAAGGGTAATGCTGCTCAATGCCAGAAGTCTAAATCTCAAAATGCACGCACTCGAGGCCCTTCTCAGTATGGAGAACATCGATGTCTGTGCAGTGACAGAAACCTGGTTCAAGGCTCCTGAGAGCACCCCAGCACTATCAGGTTTTACCTCTTATCATGCGTTCCGCCCCAAAATCCGGACAATACCAAGAAAGGAGGGGTATCCATATTCATCAAAGACACCCACACCTCAAGACTGGTGGCAACGCACAATGCATCGGAGACCATCCAGGTGCAATTAACCATAGGCAAGACTGCTCTGCAAATTGTAGCATGTTACAGGCCACCCTCACAAACTCAGGAACCTCACATGGCCTTCCTGAAAACACTAGAGGGATAAATGTATCACCAAACACCATCATACTAGGTGACTTCAATTACCCTAATATAGACTGGGAACACTACTCAAGCCCAAACACCCTAGCCCAAAAGTTCCTGGAATTCATAAACTCAAATGCCATGGAACAACTAGTCACCATCCCCACAAGAGGAGAAAACATACTTGATCTCATCATCACGAACATGGGAGCACAATGTTCAACACCGAAGTATACCCCTCACTGGTGAGATCAGATCACAAACTAATCTCGCTGGAGGTCCTCATCCCACCCCCACCTGAAATAAAAAAGACCACAGTAAAGAACTTCTCGCAAGCCGACTTCACACTTCTAAAGACTAGTGTGGTCTCCTTTAAGGCCCCCGAGCCGACAGAAAACAGTACTCAAGCCGCTGAATCACTTACAAATGCCTTCTACCAGCACCTGCAGGACTGCATGGATAAGGCAATCCCAAACAAAACAAAGACTCTTTGTACCAAAGGCAAGCGTCCACTCTGGTGGACCCCAGCCATAAACAAACTCTACAACAAAAGGAAGCTACTACAAGATAGAGCAAAATCCTTAAAAGGTAAGACACCCTTGATCACTATAAGTAAAAAACTAAGAGCTCTCATAAAATCATCCAAAGCAAATTTTGAGAGAAAAATAGCTAAAGACTCAAAAGACAATCATAAGGCCTTCTTTAGCTATGTTAGAAACCTGGGAGGAAACTCCCAGATATGCTCAGAACTAGTTCAAAATGATGTGAAGATTACTGATCCTACAGACATTGCCAACATACTGGCTGACAGGTTCAGTGCAAACTCCCCCCCCCAAAAGGAGAGATATCTATACCAAGCGATTGCAGCCCCCAAACATCTCCAACGCCCAAGTGAGAACTGCTCTCTCCAAAGCAAAAACACAGCATCCATGGGACCTGATGGTGTCCCCGGCTGTGTGCTCCACGAACTCAACGAGGAATTAAACCCACAGCTAGGACAGCTGTTTAATCATAGTCTTACCTCTGGATACATACCCAGGAGTGGTGCACTGCAACTGTGGTCCCACTTCACAAAGGCGGTGCCTCCACCGACCCTGGAAATTACCGCCCATTAGCTTGACAAGCCTTATCTGCAAAGCCATGGAGAGGATCATAATGGACCTCATAAATAAAGACATAGGGAATTTGCAGACTTTGGATCCATCCCAGTTTGGCTTTGTCAAAGGCAGATCATGCCTTCTAAACTTGGTTGACTTTTTCAAACAGTCACCAAAGCCATTGATGAGGGAAAGGCAGTCCATACAGCCTACCTCGATCTGGCGAAGGCCTTTGATACAATACCCCACTCGGGTATCATTGAAAAACTCATCAGCTTAAATGTTAACCCATACATCACAAGATGGGTTGCAAACTGGCTGAGTGACAGAACCCACAGGGTCAGAGTTGCTGGCGCCATGTCAGACTCAAAGCCTGTCACAAGTGGTGTACCACAGGGCTCAGTCCTGGGCCCACTCTTGTTTGGCATCTACTTTTCCAAGTACAAGCAAACACAGGAGGGTTATGGCTGACAAAGTTTGCAGATGACTGCAAACTGGGCGCCATAGTAGAAAACACATCTGACACAGATATCCTTCAGAAGGGTCTCACAGAAACGGATAACTGGTGCCAGAGCCATGGCCTAAAGTTAAATGCCAAAAATGCATAGTCATACCCTTCGGGAAAAACAAGGTTACCCCTAGCTACCAAATAGGTGGCAATCCACTGAGTACAGAAGAAGTTATCAGGGACCTGGGGACCCAGATTGATAGTAGTCTGTCATTCGACACCCATGTAGCTAAAGTAGTTAGGAAGACCTTCTACATTGCCCACCTTATCATGAAGGGATTCTCATCTAGATCAAGGGAGGTCATAGTCTCCCTATACTCATCACTCATCAGACCAATGATTGAGTACAATGCCCCATTCGGAATGTATCTGACCCGACACTTGCAGCAGCTGGAGAGGCCACAAAAGTTCCTCACCAAAAGGATAAAGGGTCTCAAACATCTGTCCTATGCTGCCCGACTGAAAGAACTCCAGCTCTATTCAGTCGCCACCGCTTGCTCAGAGGTGACCTTTGCCTAACATACAAGGCCATGTCAAACCCAGATTTGATGAATATGCTTCACCTCAAAAAAATCTAGATCCGTCAGAGCCACAAGGGCGGAGACTTAAACCTCGACACGGCTATTAATAGGACGTGCTGGAGGGATAGATTCATCACCCAAAGACTCCCTATGCTGTGGAATAAAATCCCGGTATATGTGAGGCAGAGCACCTCGCTGGCCTTGTTCAAGAGAAATCTTGACCAATGGATGGGAGATCGCAGATATACCCCAGGGATTACCTCAGTGTCACTGCTCAACAGAGGCACAGCAAAATAATGGGTATAGTTCCCCATACTAAAGGGGTGGCGTAAGCCACAAAACTATGGGCTAGGCTTGTAAATGCCCTCGGGCAGATAGCCTAGTATGAACCTATGAACCTATGAACCTATAATTGTAAGCTGTGAAGGTCTGAAAACACCCTCAGAAGCCGGTGCCTGCTCAGTGGCTCCAGACCCATCTGAGGGTATATTTTCCGTAGGCCCAGTACCTTGAGTTTCCACAGGCCTCGGTGTCTCCATGTGGCTGTCAGTTACGGCCTGTGGCTCTGAGGTAGCGGGTGTCAGGGGCAAAAGTGTCTCACTGAGAACCGGCGAACCGGCGACTGGCCTAGAAGAGGTTTTGTCATTGGTTTTGGACATCGGATGCCTGTCTTTTTCTTTGTCTTTGCGTTTTTTATACATTCCGGTCGTCGGTTGTTCTGACGGCATTATGTAATTAAATCTTCATCCAAAATAATGTAAAGCAAAATTAAACCGACATTTAATAGTGCGTTTATTAAATCTAGCACAAAACCGACAACTAGTGACATCGTGGTCAGGGCCTAGGCAAGGAATGCAGTAAGAGTGGAAGTCCTTATTAGGTATTTGCTTCCCACAAGAAATACAATTATTAACGTTTACTGACATCGGTCTGGAGCAAGAAGAAGTTTCCCCAACGGGGTACTTAGTGTTATTGAAAACTTCGGTTCTGAAATTCAATTTTGAAAATCTCAGGAGTCGGCCAACCGGCACTTGAGAACTGCTTATTCTTCGGGCACCGAGCGGCAAGAAAGACTAAAGAAAATGGCATCGGTTGCAGCTTTTATACGCCTGGCGCACTGACGTCAGGGAAGAGGCGACAGCAACCCAAGCCGGACCAAGACTTTGGAACTCGGGCCGACTACGGGTCGCCTGCCAGCAGGATAACCCAAGTGTAATGACTGCAAGTGTGAAACACGATGAACATCTAATATACTATGAGTCTACTGCTCTACAACCAACTGATTTTGGCCCACAAAATCATATACAACCCTGAAAACACCCCCTGCACTCAAAAACCTAGTCACCCTGTATCACAACTCACGACCACTGCGTTCCTCTAACAGAGTCCTCATCCAGACTTACAAAACTAATAACCTAGCCGGTGACTCTCTCCTTTCTAACTCTCTAGGTAGATATTGGAACCATCTACCCCCTGAGATTACCTCACTTTCTTCTATAAATCATTTCAAAGCCAAGCTCAAACAATACCTGGGGTCAAAATGGACCTGCTACTGTACCAAACCTGGCTAATCCATGGATTATCCATAAGGATCACCCTTAGCAACTGCTACTTTTTCCAAACTCACTTGATGTTATCTTATGATTATTTTGTCACTACTCCTCATGATAACTCTTGACTCCTTGCTAAAAAAAAAAAAAAAAAATTTGTTTTGTTTTTTGTACATTGTCTTTTTGTATATTGTCTTTTTCTTGTTTGTTATTGTTGGAGCTTTTCTCCTCGGGCCTCCGCTGAAAATGGACATATATCCAGTCGGACTATCCCGGTTAACAAATGTAAAATAAAAATAAAATAAATATCTCATGCAGGCTAAAACCCTATACAGTCTTTATTTATTTTCTTCAGATGTTTTTCTTGTTCTTGTTACTGAACCCATTGTTGATTTGTTTATCTCACTTTATCTATATATCTGGTAGCTACATAGGTTCATAGGTTCATAGGTTTGTACTAGGCTATCTGCCCTAGGGCATTTATAAGCCTAGCCAGAGTGTGTGTGGCTTTCACCACCCCTTAGGATGAGAATACTATGCCCTTTTAGGGTTTAGTTTACTGTGCCTCTGTCTAGTAGTGACACAGAGATGACCCCCGGGGTAAACCTATGATCTCCCATCCACTCGTCAAGATTTCTCTTGAATAGAGTCAGTGAGGGGCTCTGCCTAACATGGACTGGGATTCTGTTCCAGAGGGTAGGGAGCCTCTGGGTTATGAATCTGTCCCTCCAGCACGTCCTATTTATTTCTGTGTTGAGGTTTAAGTCTCTTGTTCTCGTGGCTCTGATGGATTTGGATTTTCTGAGGTGGAGCATGTCCATTAATTCCAGATTGGACATGGCCTTGTACGTCAGGCACAGATCACCTCTGAGTAGGCGGTATGCAACTGAATAGAGCTGGATTTTTTTCAGTCGGGCAGCATATGACATATGTTTAAGACCCTTTATCCTCTTGGTGAGGAACTTTTGGGGTCTTTCCAACTGCTGCAGGTGTCGGGTGAGATACATCCCAAATGGGGCATTGTACTCAATCATTGGCCTGATAAGAGAAGAGTACAGGGGCACAATGACCTCTCTTGATCTAGATGTGAAACCCTTCATGATAAGGTGGGCAATATAGAAGGTCTTCCTAACCACTTTGGCAATGTGAGTGTCAAATGAGAGGTTACTGTCAACCTGGGTCCCTAGGTCCCTGATTACCTCTTCCATACTTAATGGATTACCACCTATGTGGTAATTTGTCGGTACCTTGTTTTTCCCAAAGGGTATGACTATACATTTTTGGCATTCAGCTTAAGGCCATGGCTCTGGCACCAATTATCCATTTCTATGAGGCCTCTCTGAAGGATGTTTGTGTCCGCTGGAGTATCAATTATGGCACCCAGTTTGCAGTCATCTGCGAACTTTGTCAGCCACAATCCTCCTATGTTTGCCTGTACCTCAGAAAAATAAATGCCGAACAAGAGGGGTCCCAGGACTGAGCCCTGTGGGACACCGCTTGTGACTGGCTTAGAGTCTGACATAGCTCCAGCAACTCTGACCCTGTGGGTTCTGTCCTTGAGCCAGTTTGCAACCCATCTTGTGACATATGGGTTTACATTTAAGCTGGTGAGTTTGTCTATGATGCCCGAGTGGGGTATTGTGTCAAAGGCTTTTGCAAGGTCAAGGTAGGCTGTGTGAACTGCCTTACCCTCATCGATGGCCTTAGTGACTGTTTCAAAAAAGTCGACCAAGTTCAAAAGGCAGGATCTGCCCTTGACAAAGCCAAACTGGGTAGGATCCAATCTCTGTAGGTCCCCAATGTCTTTGTTTATGAGTTCCATAATGATCCTCTCCATAGCTTTGCAGACCAGGCTCGTCAAGCTTATGGGGCGGTAATTTCCAGGGTCCGTAGAAGCACCACCTTTGTGAAGTGGGACCACTGTTGCCGTACGCCACTCTTTGGGTACGTATCCTGTAGTAAGGCTAAGATTAAACAGCAGCCTTATGTGTGGGTTTAGTTCCTCTTGGAGTTCATGTAGCACACAGCCCGGGACACCATCCGTCCCATTGATGCTGTGTTTTTAGCTTTAGAGAGGGCGGCTCTCACCTGGGCATCTGAGATGTTAGGGAGGCTACACTCTGCTGGGATAGTTATTTCTCCTTTTGGTGGGGAGGGGGAGGAGAAATTTGCACTGAACCTGTCTGCCAGAATGTTGGCAATGTCAGTGGGTTCAGTGTATTTTGTGTCATTTTGGACTAACTCTGAGCATATCTGGGAGTTTCCACCCAGGTTTCTAACATAGCTAAAGAAGGCCTTGTGATTGTCTTTTGTGTCTTTTGCGATTTTTCTCTCAAAATTGGCCTTGGATGATTTTATGAGTGATCGTAGTTTTTTGCTAGTACTGATCAGAGATGCCTTCCCTTTTAGGGATTTTGCTCTGTCATGTAGTAGCTTCCTCCTGTTGTAAAGTTTGTTTATGGCTGGGGTCCACCAGATTGGGTGCCTGCCTTTGGGGGAATGGGCCTTGGTTTTATTTGGGATTGCATGATCCATGCATTCTTGAAGGTGCCCATAGAAGGCATTTGCAAAGGATTCAGCAGTGTGGGTTGTGGTTTCCACTGGTCCAGGGGCCTTGAAGGATACCACTTCAGTCTTAAGAAGTGTGAAGTTGGCTTTTGAGAAGTTCCTCACTGTGGTCTTTTGTGCAGGGGGTGGGGGCGGGATGTGGATTTCCAGTGAGATTAATTTATGGTCTGATCTTACCAAAGAGGGATATACTTCCGGTGTGGAGCATTTTGTCCACATGTTTGTGATGATCAGGTCTAGTATATTGTCTCCACTTGTGGGAATGGTGACTAGTTGTGCCATTGCATTTGAGTTTATGAATTCTAGGAACCTTTGGGCTAGGGTGTTGGGGCTTGAGTAATGTTCCCAGTCTATGTTTGGGTAGTTGAAGTCTCCCAAAATGATGGTATTTGGAGAGACATTCATACTCTCCAGTGTCTTCAGGAAGGCTGTGTGGGGTTCCTGAGTTTGAGAGGGTGGTCTGTAGCATGCTACAAACTGTAAGGCAGTTTTGCCTATGGTTAGTTGCACCTGGATGGTCTCCGATGCTTCGTGCATTGCCACTAACCTGGAGGTGTGGGTATCTTTGATGAAAATGGATACTCCCCCTCCTTTTGTGGTTCGGTCCAAGTTTTGGGGCCGGAAAGCATTATATGAGGTAAAACCTGATAGTGCTGGGGTGCTCTCAGGAGCCTTGAACCAGGTTTCAGTCACTGCACAGACATCGATGTTCTCCATACTGAGGAGGGCTTCGAGGGCATGCATCTTGAGGTTTAGACTTCTGGCATTGAGCAGCATTACCCTTAGTTTTTTTCCACTTGTGTTTTCTAGGGAGGTAGGTTTGTCATTTGAGCCTTGCCTAAAAAAGACACTATGGGGGTGGCAAGTGCCTTGGCCAATATCCGGAAGCCCAGGGGTGACAGCTGCAAGCCATCCCTTGCAAAGCAGTGTGGCTTGTCAAGCATGTCATCCCAAGCAGACAGACATTGGATCCCCTTAGAATGACACCAGTGATTAAGCCAATTGTTAAAACTGATCATTTTGTCTTTGTACTGTGGCATCATTCTTGGTGAGGGTAAGATGCTGCTCAGGGTCAGGGTCATACCAGCCTGGGCTACATAATCAGAGAGCTCCTCTATGTCTCTTTTCATGTAGTCCAGGGAGGTACGTCTCAGGTCGTTCACACCGGCATGTACAATGACTGAGTCATATTTGTACTTGCTGTGGAGTGACCTGAGTGCTTGTGTTATGTGGCGGATTCTAGCTCCCGACAGGCAGCTTACTGTGACCTTTTCCTTGTTCAGTCTGGTGAGCGGGACATCAGTGTGTCTGACTATGGAGTCACCTATTACAAGTGTGTCTGGCATGTTGTTTGGCCTTAAGGGCTGTGACTGTTTAGCACACTGACTTTGTGAACTATGTGTTGCATGTGCTATGTCTTGAGGTGGTGGTTGCTTGGGTGTCTGCTTTGGAGGCCTCTGTTATTTTGGTAGATTTTTAATCAGGGCCTCCGAGTATGTTTTTGTGTGTTTATGTGTTTGGTTTGCAGTTGTGATAGTTCTATGTGAGACTGGGTTTGTGGTGTGCGTGGTTACCTTCTCCTCCTGACTGGTCTTGCCAGTACTGAATTGAGAGAGCTCAGCCTCCAGTTTGGCTATATAGTTGCATCTCTCGCATATATTTGTATTTGTTGGGAGGAGGAGAGGGTTGTCTGTGTACATGAGGCAATTGTAACATTGCCTCAAGATTCCCAGATTCACCAGCTGAACAGGAGAGGATGCCAGCAACTGACCCTTCGACATGCTAGAAATAGTGAAAAAGATTGCTGTGTAACTGAGTCAGAAAGGACCTATAGGGAAATGGGTACTCAACAGAATTTAGGTGAATGAAGTACTTTCTTTTGTTTAAGAGTGCTTTACCTGTATAAAAATGCTTTAGGAGCAAGTGCTGAGCTTTTCAGATAGAGTATAGGCTGTTTAGATTGCAAGTAGAACAGTTCTAAGGGAAAAATTGAAGAGCAGACTTGGCGGAGCCAGAAAAAGTTTAACCTTGTTTAACCAAGTTTAACCAGCGCTGCGCTATGCGCACGACCACGCAAAGCCGTGCAAACGCGGATTTTAAGTAATGAACTACAAAAGAGCTAGGAATGGTCCCAAACAACCAATTACTACAGCTTCTTGTGCTGAGGTCACTTCCCCCAAGGACAGGTAGGCTGCTCAAGGCTCCCCACTCCCACTGGTGAGCAAAGAAACTTCCTTCTATCCAAGTAAGGTAATGGACAACACAGGAACTACACCACAGCCCAGAATACAGCAATGCCTGTATACTGGTCTAAACTAGTCAAGGAAGGCGGGAAAACAAGGATTATTTTTTTGTTTTTTTGTTTTTTTGGTAGAAACACACAGAAAATGCAGAGACAGTGATAAATTAGTTACACAGGCTAGCACACTTTAGTGGGCAGCCTCCACAGTTAAATTAAACAAACAAACAAGCAAACTTTCGATCAAATTCGACTAAATGTAACTTTAAGTGCAGATTTTAAAATAAATGCAGTAATCAGTAAAAAAAGGTGAGCTTATCTAAAGGCCTTTTTAGCCACAGGTCCATTTTTGAAAAGGTAGAAATAGCTACATAGATGGTATACAGAAGGGCATTAGGTATGCTTAAGTAAGATGGACTGATATCGACCAGTAATACGCCCAAACAGACATTCACTCTGACAGTGTGCAACATAAATATCATCAAATGAAAAAGACTAGTAAACAACTTTCAACATAGCTATAATTACATACCAAGACAACACACTGCATAAACATTGCAAAATAAGAATTACAAAGAATTACAACTCGGCATGTTTTCATCCTATGGTTATTTATATTAGCTTGCTGCAAATAGTTCCTGCTGTAATAAAAAATATCTCTAGCAAAGAAATATACTTCTTGCTTTTGGATGCGTCTTATAAGTAAGATGTAGGTCCCAACTTTTCTCTGGCCCCTAGGTTTTCCAAGTATAGATGTTCACACTCCTGGGGCCATGACTGACACTGAATGCATATGATGGAATGTTTGCTAGAGAATGCATTAATCCAACATTTTTGTTACAAACCTGTAAAAATGCACTTCTGTCAACCTTCTATGAAATTGTTAGCTGCAAAGGCTGATGCATACCTGGAGTCTATTGTTTGCAATATACTTAAACTGATGGGCAGCAATGGGAATAATGATGGGGATAGTGCACCAGCTAGGCTTGGGAATTGGATGGGCAGCAATGGGAATAATGATGTGAATAGTGCACCAGCTAGGCTTGGGAAATGGATGGGCAGCAATGGGAATAATGATGGGGATAGTGCACCAGCTAGGCTTGGGAACTGGATGGGCAGCAATGGGAATAATGATGTGAATAGTGCACCAGCTAGGCTTGGGAAATGGATGGGCAGCAATGGGAATAATGATGGGGATAGTGCACCAGCAAGGCTTGGGAATTGGATGGGCAGCAATGGGAATAATGATGTGAATAGTGCACCAGCTAGGCTTGGGAAATGGATGGGCAGCAATGGGAATAATGATGGGAATAGTGCCCCAGCTAGGCTTAGGAAATGGATAGGCAGCAATGGGAATTATGATGGGAATAGTGCCCCAGCTAGGCTTGGGAATTGGGTGGGCAGCAATGAGAATAATGATGGGAATAGTGCCCCAGCTAGGCTTGGGAATTGGATGGGCAGCAATGGGAATAGTGATGGGGATAGTGCACCAGCTAGGCTTGGGAAATGGATAGGCAGCAATGGGAATAATGATGGGGATAGTGCACCAGCTTGGCTTGGGAAATGGATGGGCAGCAATGGGAATAATGATGGGAATAGTGCACCAGCTAGGCTTGGGAAATGGATGGGCAGCAATGGGAATAATGATGGGAACAGTGCACCAGTTAGGCTTGGGAAATGGATGGGCAGCAATGGGAATAATGATGGGAATAGTGCACCAGCTAGGCTTGGGAAATGGATGGGCAGCAATGGGAATAATGATGGGAATAGTGCACCAGCTAGGCTTGGGAAATGGACGGGCAGCAATGGGAATAATGATGGGGATAGTGCACCAGCTAGGCTTGGGAAATGGATGGGCAGCAATGGGAATAATGATGGGAATAGTACACCAGCTAGGCTTGGGAAATGGATAGGCAGCAATGGGAATTATGATAGGAATAGTGCACCAGCTAGGCTTGGGAAATGGATGGGCAGCAATGGGAATAATGATGGGGATAGTGCACCAGCTAGGCTTGGGAATTGGATGGGCAGCAATGGGAATAATGATGTGAATAGTGCACCAGCTAGGCTTGGGAAATGGATGGGCAGCAATGGGAATAATGATGGGGATAATGCACCAGCTAGGCTTGGGAATTGGATGGGCAGCAATGGGAATAATGATGTGAATAGTGCACCAGCTAGGCTTGGGAAATGGATGGGCAGCAATGGGAATAATGATGGGAATAGTGCCCCAGCTAGGCTTAGGAAATGGATAGGCAGCAATGGGAATTATGATGGGAATAGTGCCCCAGCTAGGCTTGGGAATTGGGTGGGCAGCAATGGGAATAATGATGGGAATAGTGCCCCAGCTAGGCTTGGGAATTGGATGGGCAGCAATGGGAATAATGATGGGGATAGTGCACCAGCTAGGCTTGGGAAATGGATAGGCAGCAATGGGAATAATGATGGGGATAGTGCACCAGCTTGGCTTGGGAAATGGATGGGCAGCAATGGGAATAATGATGGGAATAGTGCACCAGCTAGGCTTGGGAAATGGATGGGCAGCAATGGGAATAATGATGGAAACAGTGCACCAGTTAGGCTTGGGAAATGGACGGGCAGCAATGGGAATAATGATGGGGATAGTGCACCAGTTAGGCTTGGGAAATGGATGGGCAGCAATGGGAATAATGATGGGAATAGTGCACCAGCTAGGCTTGGGAAATGGACGGGCAGCAATGGGAATAATGATGGGGATAGTGCACCAGCTAGGCTTGGGAAATGGATGGGCAGCAATGGGAATAATGATGGAAACAGTGCACCAGTTAGGCTTGGGAAATGGACGGGCAGCAATGGGAATAATGATGGGGATAGTGCACCAGTTGGGCTTGGGAAATGGATGGGCAGCAATGGGAATAATGATGGGAATAGTGCACCAGCTAGGCTTGGGAAATGGATGGGCAGCAATGGGAATAATGATGGGGATAGTGCACCAGCTAGGCTTGGGAAATGGATGGGCAGCAATGGGAATAATGATGGGAATAGTGCACCAGCTAATCTTGGGAAATGGATAGGCAGCAATGGGAATTATGATAGGAATAGTGCACCAGCTAGGCTTGGGAAATGGATAGGCAGCAATGGGAATAATGATGGGAATAGTGCACCAGCTAGGCTTGGGAAATGGATGGGCAGCAATGGAAATTATGATGGGAATAGTGCACCAGCTAGGCTTAGGAGACATGAAGCCCCGAGCGGTCAAACATTCACCAGCACTTCCAACTTAGAAGGTTTGTATTGCACTTAGAAAATGAAAACTGCCAAGAAAAATGCTTATACTTTGGAAGTCATTCATTCATTCTTCAAATACTTGAAAAACCTAATTCATAGCCACAGGGGCCTGGCAGTAAGTGGACTGAAGGCACAGAAACTAAACCTGGGCATGGAACTAGTCCAATGAAGGATACACATACAGAAACATACTTGCTTGCACACACACACACACACACACACACACACACACACACACACACACACACACACACACACACACACACACACACACACACACACACACTCTCTCTCTCTCTGCATACACAAAGTACATACCAATGTGAAATTTTAAGGCTTACCATCTTACCTGCCTTAAACTGTAAATAAAAATTCCTTGGTCAACAAATAAATAAATGGAAGAGAGTTTGCAGAATAAAAATATATGTTGTTATATGATTGGCAAAACACAGGACTTTGATGTTTTAATGTCAGGTGCCTTAGCTGACACTAGTAATATGAGTGTCACCAAGTCTACCGATGACTGCAGGCATGGTGCTGTTGTCAATCGCATGTAATACTTTTGCACTGTAGGTTTAGATGTAACATAGGTCTGGTTTAAAAGTAATGAGATGACACTTAGGACAAGGAAATGCATTTCAGTGATCTTGGGGAAACAAATATTTTCTGCCTCTTTTTATATGGGGGGGCACTTCAGTTACACAGTGTGGTACATTCATGGATGGAAACTTTTCTTTTGATTGAGCATGTTGTTGTGGCAGTAAGAAAATTCTTTGATATGGCTCATATGACACTCCGAGAGATTTCCACATATGGATATCATGGGATATCATTGAGCCCCTTCCCAAGTCACTGGTTTACCCAGTCACTCAGCCAGTGTTCCTATCTTTATGGTCCTGACTGAAGCATATGGTTTGACCACAGACACTCAGCTGATGTTTCTATTTGTATGACCTGACTGAACCATATCGTTTGACAACAATTACTCAGTCAATGCTCCTATCTGTATGATCCTAGTTGAAGCATATGGCTCAAACACAGTCTCTACAGAGGTCGATTTCTATGCAGGCTGGTGAAATTAGAAGCTGAAGTCACTCAGAGGGGCACGGACTGTCTCAGTTTCACATTGTCATCTGACCTAAAATACATTCTGGGTCATGAAATATTCCCTGTTTGACATCCTGTCTGGATGAGCAGACAAGAGTGTTCACACATGGAAATAAATGTCACCTTAAAATGTTTGTAGCAAATGTAGATTCTTATTCCTCTTAAAACACTACCAGCCCCACCTTACCTTTGAAAAGAAATTAGGCAGTTAAATGAATATATGAAACTTGGCTCTAGATGATTGTCACTGTTGAAGTGACATCCTGACCCCCATGTGCAAAAATGTGGTTGGATGGATGGATGGATATAAATTCCAAGATGAGATGATTGTGGTCATACATTTGAAGGTCCCTAGGCCATAAGCTGGCTACAAACCATATAATGTAATCTACGGAGCCATCTAAAATAACCAGACTTTTTCAAACTGGTAGTATACCCTGCTTACAGTAGCTACTAGTGTGACTGCTAAGTGTGAAGATATTTAGATCTGATGAGGTTACTATGGGGAAACTTCTTCTTTCTCCAAGGTGAAGTGATATTTTAGTGGATTATATTAAGTAGGAGAATATAGAAGGCAAATCCCCCCATAAGGGGATCTGAGGAAATTTACCTTCTATGTGAACATAGGATTCACATTCCACTTTTAATTATTATTTTTTAAAATTTGGCCTAGCTCTGCAGGACTGATAGACTGGCTTTCTCCTTACTGTCTGATTCTTACCTCCTGCAGGACACACATGCTGATAAAACTCACTAGATGGGGAACAAATGGGCTAGATAGCTCCAGCTCTGTCCATGGATGTCTGGCTCTTGGGAAAAGGAGGAACCAATGTGCCAGTGGAGCAGTGGTAAGGGAATGACTGGACAAACCCCATGGTCTATGGTACAGGGACAGCTATTTTTTTAATTCAGGTGGATTTCACATGCCTGCTATTCTCTATTATAATATGGAACATTTCAGACTGATGTTTATTCCAGGTTGGATTATCAAGACATTATCTTCTTAAGGACAAATTCACTACATTTTATTTATATTACCCAAACAGTCTGCATGTCCTTCCTGTATCCATGCAGCTTTTCTCTGAGTGCTTAGGGTTCCTTCTACATCCAGAAGACATGCCTTAGGTGGCTTTCCTGAAGGTGTGTGTGCTATTTGTGAGTTAAGGTATGTGTGCGTATTGTGATAGTTAGCCATCCTATCCAGGCTTAACTTCTTTGCATTTTAAGCCGCACTGAGTGAAAGGATAGGATCTGGCTCTTCTGTGACTCACAACTCAATAAAGAGGTACTTGGGAAGGAATAAATTAATGAATATCTTTAGAAATATTAAATTCAGCGAGATAATAAGTTTACTGAAAAGTCTTGGTGTTCCAGGTACCATAAGGAGTATAAATCCAACAAAATACAAACAAAATACCCAGCACTATTAAAACAGATGCAGTCAATAATCATACTAGTGACTTGCAATTATCATTATATTTATACATCCCTCACACATGCGCGTGCGTAAGTACACACACACACACACACACACACACACACACACACACACACACACACACGCATGCACGCACGCACGCACACACACACGCACGCACGCACGCACACACGCACGCACGCACACACACACACACACACACACGCACGCGCGCACACACACACACACACATGCACACACACGCACGCACGCGCACGCACGCATGCACGCACACACACACACGCACGCGCGCACGCACACACACACACACACACGCACGCACGCACACACACACACACACAGTCTCTCTCTCTCTCTATCTCTCGTATGAAAAGTAAACAAACTGATAGATACTAAAAGCCTTAAACCAGAGTTTACCCTGCTCACCTGAAACAATTACAGCTTTATGGCTGACTAAAACAGCTTGCTCAAAACTGATTATCTATTTTCTACCCATCACCACAGAATCTAGGTTGAGGTGTGATCCACTGAACATGCCACTGTACCAAAAGGTATGTCTATGGAATTAAGTCTGTCCCCTACGTGACAAAGACCAAAAAATATAACCCTTGAAAAATGTGCAGAAATAACACTCCTGTTTTTATTATTTAAACCTTTCTACAGTTATAAAGCATAAGCATTTACCACAACACTGCTGACTCCTTGTTCATGGCAACAAAAGTAGTTAATGCAGACAACCTGTCCGAATTTTGTTTGTACATTGTCATTATTTTCCTTGTGGCCTGTAAGCGCCTTCTTTCTGTAACCCAGTCTCTTCCCAATTTTGAAAACATTCTCTTGGGCTGAAAGCTTACTCCACCATTTGTGAAGTTGAGTCCTCTTCTACTCTGCCTTTGGCTAACAGGGATTTAAATACCTGATGAAGTTAACTAACTAAATAAATGCAGATATACAAACGTACATACAACTGACAGATGCATTTGCAGAAATTTGCTCATTTAGCCAGTTGCACCACTCAGGTACTGACAATTTTGTGTAGGTGCATTTATGCACGTCACATTCAAGAATCTTCCAATAACTGTATCTCTTTGCTCCTACTTAAAATGAAACTTGGCTCAATGATTCTCCTGTTGCAAATTATCATTATGCTCTGTCTGACATCTGCAAATGTTCCTTCACACATAGCATGGATCATTAAGACCTAATCCTAGATTTAGGCCTTAAACTTTAACTGACCTCAGTATTTCTTATATAGGAAGAATTTTTGTAATGTGTGCTTCAAAGTAATCCCAGCTCATAAATAAAACAACCCTTAATTTGTGATCCTTCATAATGTAGATCACTTGCCAGCTAAATTACTCATAGCTGTTGTGCTGAAAGCAAATGCTTGCTCTATTACAAAAAAACAGAAACACAAATACTTTTGATGTTGTGTAGGAACATACATTTGATCAATAGCGCTGGGATAAATCCCAAAATATACACCTCAGCTGAAACATAACCAGTTACCCTGTTATATAGTACGATTATATCATTTATCGTGTTAGACTCATCACCCATAAAGAGAAGACTAGTATTGTGACAAGAATATCTCTGTTAAATACTGTATTATTCTAAACCATAAGCTACTAAAGACATTTTTCATATAATATTTGGACTAGAACTACTTATCCATCTATAGAATGCTTTCATATGGTTAACTTCTGATAAAAGCACATTTGAAATGCTTGGTATGACTAAAAAGTCAATTATCCAAGTAAGCAAATTATACAGTTTCAGACTGAAGAAGGTACAGAAATACATCATTGTATAGTATAGTGTAGCACTGCACAAAAGTTGAAGTTATAAACTCCATCTAATCAATCTTACTCATTTAAATAAAATGCATTACTACCCTACTTTTTGGCACTGATATACAGTTTATGACTATATCTTCTGATGATTTGTCTGGAACTGTTTGCTTATGCCTAATGTCCTGATGTTCATAAACAATGATACAATTAATTAGTGTATGTAATGCTTATGTTTTGGCCCAGATAATAGCATTCATTTTCTGTAAAATATCCATGTTCATATTCAGAACCATTCCTCTTTCTTATGTTCAGCTGACCTAGTAGTTTGTGTCTATTTATACTTCATGCAGTCTTGGTTTTCATTTTGAATATTCACTCAGAAAAAAAATGTTAGACTATATATATCAGTAGGATAGCATGTGTGCATGCTGGTATGCTGAGCATTCCCTACACTAAAGGGAAGGATTCTAGCTCATTTATTTTTTTTTCAAAAGACATTGCCTAAACAATGATAATATTCATGATTTCTTTGAATGAAAGCATGTATTATCTTTATTAAGATAAAGTGAAGCAGGCTAGCTAGGTAACACAAAACGTCTCTCAGAGGCTTAATTTTGTTTTAATGCACATGCTGGCAGAACATTGCTGATGTCCAGAATTTAATGGCAAGAAATGCTAGTGTATGCCCTAACTGTGGAAATAACATAAATGGATCTAGAAACAATTTGTGGTACCAGCCAAACACATACTCCCTACACACACCTTGAAATAACACACTGGAAATAAAGGACTACTCTTAAAGGGGACCTCCTCATAGTTAGTTGGAATGCTTACAAACCAAGGTCTGCCATTTAATATCAGGTATGTATGGGGGTGAAGCACTGAAGCTTTGAATGAGGAAACTGTACATTTCTTCAAATGATCCCCTCAGTAATCTGACTAAGTATTTACAACCACCAAAATGAAACATTTCCCCCAGCAACCCCTTCAGTAGTTTGAAAAAGTATGAGCAAGTACCAAAATGAAAATCCCTTCAGTAATATGTCAAAGTAAGCACAATCACCAAAAATGAAACATTTCCCCCATGGATCCCTTCAGTAATATGTCAAAGTAAGCACAATCACCAAAAATGAAACATTTCCCCCATGGATCCCTTCAGTAATATGTCAAAGTAAGCACAATCACCAAAAATGAAACATTTCCCCCATGGATCCCTTCAGTAATATGTCAAAGTAAGCACAATCACCAAAAATTAAACATTTCCCCCATGGATCCCTTCAGTAATATGTCAAAGTAAGCACAATCACCAAAAATGAAACATTTCCCCCATGGATCCCTTCAGTAATATGTCAAAGTAAGCACAATCACCAAAACTGAAACATTTCCCCCATGGATCCCTTCAGTAATATGTCAAAGTAAGCACAATCACCAAAAATGAAACATTTCCCCCGTGGATCCCTTCAGTAATATGTCAAAGTAAGCACAATCACCAAAAATGAAACATTTCCCCCATGGATCCCTTCAGTAATATGTCAAAGTAAGCACAATCACCAAAAATGAAACATTTCCCCCATGGATCCCTTCAGTAATATGTCAAAGTAAGCACAATCACCAAAAATGAAACATTTTTCCAAGCAATCCCTTCAGTAGTTTGATCAGGTATGCATAAGCACTTCACTGACATCAAAATGAAAGAATTCATTTACTCTTAGTCTGTTGCTAAAGACTAGAATTCTCTCCCTACAACCATCAAACAGTTACCTCCTTACAATCCTTCAAATTCTAGATAAAAGACTACTTACAAATGAATGACTTTGCTCAATGCTCTACACCAAGTTAGATATGCACTATCTTTTCTCAAAGTACAAATCTACCTTCCTTGCCCCTTATTTTGTTGAACATTTTCTATTGTAACTTACATAATCTCTACAATCATCTCACATCCTTGAACCTTCACTTCAAACTCTAGTAAACACAAACATCAAAATAGTTCTTCCTTTTACCACAACTTACTATAGAACTGTATTTTCTACCTTCCCGTCACCTGTACAGAGTTAAGCAAATGTTTTGACTTGCTTCCTTAGCACTATTTCTCAAATCCCTGTGCACAATGACTGTCATAACTAGTAAACCCAGACCAAACCTTCACCATTTTATTCTCATTCTTCTCTGTTCTAACTCCCAACTACTGTTGTATCATTCAGATCTTGTAAATATTTGTCTCTTTGCATTTAGTATTATATTTAGTATCAGAAATGTATAACATGCATATGGTATTGCTACAGAAAATGTGATTTTGTTTCTGGAGCTTTTCTCCCCAGGCCTCTGCTGAAAATGGGCATATACCCAGACAGATCATCCCAATAAACAAATGTCAGATAAAAATAAAATAAAAATAAATAAAATAAAATTTCTCCCAAAGACTCCTTCAGTAGTTTGTCCAAGTCGGCACAAACAGTTCACTGACACCAAAATTAATAATTTCCTCCAGCGACCCCTTCAGTACTTTATCCATGTATGCAGAAGCACTGAAGTATAATAATTCAGTTTATTTTAAGTAAAATCAATAATTGTACCTCCCTTTAAAATGTGTGACAGTACATATTCACTTTTTCTCTTCTCCTCACAATGATGTATTTTTATGGTAAATTGCTGCTCACTGGTGTAAATTCAGGGCCATTTATACATTTAGTATGCAAATAAGGTCTTTTTGGATTCATCTCTATGAATTCTACTGATAAGCAAATATGTAATGCCCTTTATCTATGTATTAGCTGTCTCCCTATTGCTTATACCTTAACTATTTAAAAAAGTAAACTGTTCATTTTGTTTTTTCTTGGGTTCAGCAATGTAATATGGTTCATTATGGATTATGGTTCACGTGATACCCCCACATGGTGTGACACTTTAATTTGTACAGCATGCGTTGCCTTACAGTTAAGGAGAGACAAAACCATAATAGATAGAAATGAAATAATTTGAGGTTTTTTTAATAAGTATTTCAACACTAACCAGGGCTTTTTTTAATTTAAAGCCATAATTGATGTACTGGCAGTAACTGGCCAATCTCAAACACAGCTGAATGAAAAATACTATGTCTTTACACCATATAAATCACTGACGTTGTTTAATGTACATTGATCTCTCTCTCTCTCTCTCACACACACACACACACACACACACACACACACACACACACACACACACACACACACACACACACACACACACATAAACACATTTAGATTCCAACTGCCTTTATTACAAAACTGATGGGATGCCTCTTATCTTATCTTATCTCTCTTTACAAGCAGTTCTAGTTTTATTACTAAAGTTTCTTTTTATTTTTTACTTTGGTTAAATACCACAAATTCAGAATCTGTAAAGTTTGACAGGATTATGGATTACCCCAAAATCCCACATATGCAACTTTGTTGGATAGTTTGTATATGACATAGTGTTGTTATGACCTTGGCATAGGTCACAGGCTGAATAAATAAGTTTAATATATGTATTTGATCTCAGCTGTTTCCATTTAAGAGACAGCTGCTTCAGAATTTTATTTTCCTATGCTGCTGTGCCTGGAGAGCACACAGATTCTTTGAAAGTTAGTCATTCTGTTTTGTTTCCAAGCACCCCAAAAATCTTACTGTACAATATCTAGTTTTTAATGTATGTCTTCCAAGAAAAGCAAAAACTACTGGAATGGCTAAGACAGTATATTTATGACTGTGCAGAAGATATCCAGGTCATGCTTACTATCCTAGGGAATCACAGGCAGACAGTCAGCTAATTGCTTTTTCAGATTTGGTAGAAAATGTTGGCAACCCTTGTCTACATTAATCAGGCACATCATTAGCAAGGATTAGGTGTTTGTCTTTCTGGAATATGGCTTTACCATTTATCATTCCAGTGTTGGGTAATCAGATACATGTTTGCTTTTTAATGTATTAGAGTGATACTCTTTACAGCAATGCTACAATGACAGAGCTAACTAACACCTGCAAAGGAAAAGGGGCATCTTTCTTATTTGTTAAGCAGATAAGCCCACTAAGCATAAATGCTTCTTTTCAGGGGCAACCTCAGCATTACATGGTTAAGTAATCTTCTGAGACTCTCACAGAAGACAGCTGAAGATCGAAGGAATCAAACCCAGAACTACAAGATAAAGCTCATTAACAAGTCATTGCCTTAATCCTTTGCATGAAACTGCTAGACCAACTAGTAGACTTCCTGTGTATATTGCAGCTAGCTATATGTATGCATGAGATTTTTTGAGGATAAAGAAACAGAACAGAAAGGCACACAATACAAAAATGCAACATTTATACATGTCTGTAGGTAATCCTTTACTATTCAGCACATACTGCACCAAATGAGCAATAGAATATTTTTTTCTTGACCACAGAAACTAATGGCTGTTAAGACAACCAGCAACTACACATATTCCCTTGTGTAGTAACAGTAATCAACAGAGCTCTTCATCCTTGGCCCAATGAATGTTGCATATAGGTTGTCTCCACTGAATCACAACGTTTAAACTATAGATTCTTTAATTCTGAAATGCAAACAGTGTAGATATCCTTGTTTTTAAGCTTCTTCTGTATAAAATATCCTTATTTGATTTTTAGGACTGTAACCATTTTTACATTTTACATGCATTATCCAATAACATGTATTTTTGTCTATACTTTGGATTTGTTTGCTTTGATTTGTTTTACATTAATATATTTATTATGCATTGTCTATATGTACTAATCTGCTGTTTGGCCTGGATCATGACTTAAAAAAGTCCTGTGAGCCTACATAACCTGTCAACAAACAAATAAATAAATAAATGTAATAAATACATTCTGCCAATTAGGGATTGACAGACGGTAGCAGGAACATGCTATGACTTTTGATTCTTTGTCCACTAGGTGACATGTTGAAACCAGAGACCACTGACTGTTAAGGTACTCACTAGCATAAATCAGCTACAATGGTTGCTTTCCATGATTGCAGGATGGTGCCTACATATCTATCCTGTGACATGAAAGAAAGTGAAAGAGAGAGAGAAAGAGAGAAAGAAGGGGAAAGAAAACACATACCCCTCCCCATGAACTTTAGGACTATTGTTGCCTATCCTGCCTAAGTTCTTCAGTCATCTTACCTTTTCAACAGATTGAATAGACCATTAAAACCTCTAGTTCTTTTTTTATAAGAAATGTATTCATTATAAGGCGATACTATTAAATACAAAGGAATATACAATGCTAATCAGTTCTAGCTTGTGGATAAATGTTATCATAATACCCAAGGTTACTGATTCATATACACTGATAATGTGTAAAGTTATTAAATATCAAAAAAGAATATTAACCTTAGAAAATATGTACTGGATTCTGAGAAATGGAGCTAAATTCTCTAGGAAGTATTTGGAAATTTTAACTTAGAATATGAATTGATGTGTAATAGTGTCAGGAGACTTTAATTGTATACATAAAGAAAACTATACCAGTGTGGTCAGCAAACCTAGAATTTCAACATAAGACTTTAGTAAACTTTTCTGACATATTTATTCTTATATTGGTAGGTGGAGGATGACAGGGGATTGGGGGTTGGCATAATTGTTAAGATGTTTACCTCATAAACACAAGATACAAGGTTGGATTCTTACCTTTGAAGAGAAGTTGGGTAGATTTAAAATGGACCAGAAGGGCTAGTCTGGTACTTATTTATGTACTTACAGATGTTAATAACTTTTAAGAATCAAATTGTTGGTTTTACATTCATTATTCTTATATAATTGGTATGTAGTCAGGAATTTATGGGTTTATGTATCAAGTGAGGTGCTCCGGTTTCCTCCCACATCTCAAAGACATGCTGTAGGTGGATTGGACACTCTAAATTGGCCCTAGGCATGAGTGTGTGCATGTTTGTGCCTTCTGTGTAAGGTTGAGTGCTGGGCAGGCAACTCGACACTGTAAAACTCCACTGCCAATCATGAGCGGACAGGTGATCCGCTGTGGCGACCTCTAACCGGGAAAAGGCGAAAGAAGAAGAAGATGTATCAAGTGATTTGTGTTTTAAAAGTAGAAAAGGTAAAGTCAATAATGTCCTTTATCAGAACACAGCACAATTCCTTAAGCAGTAATGGTAAATTGAATAAAATTGGGTTGTTTTAATAGACTACCAGCTAAGCAAAATATTTTAAAAATTGGTTCAACAGAAATACTTTGGCTTTTAGACTTCAATAATAATGGTGACGTTTCTGATGTTATCTTGCGGGACTTGATGAAAGCACACTTATATGGCAAAGCCTACTTGGAATTAAAACAGAAAGCATTTGGTTTAAGACTTATTGGAACTGCAAATAAAGCTAGACAAAACAAAGCCAAAATGCAAAACTTAGAAAAAGACCTATTATCAGAAATGAAAAAAAAATGAATGCAGAGTTTGAAAAGATCGTACTACACTGTTATTAGGGTCTAAAATGATATAAAAAACTAATTGCATCAACAATATATCTGTCACTGGTAATAGTAGGAAATATACAGATGTGGAAGAAATTTTGGACTTTTAAAAAACATGAGAAAATTAATGCACAAAATAGTAACGTATAAAGTTAAAAAGTAAATGATGCTTTTTAAAATAAGAATACATAAATACTTATATTTGGAAAAAATAAGGAAACAGAAAAAATATTTGTGTAACAGAAGTAAAGGAGAAAATTAAATGGTTGAATGAAAATGAAGCTCCAGGAAATTATGGCATAATTTCTGAACTACATAAAATATTATCTCACAACATTTTCTTTCTTTTACAGAAAATATTCACAAAAATTAAAAGTACATTTACCATACCTCCATAATGGAAAGCTATAATATTTCTCCCGTACTAAAAGAGGATAAAGATTCACCTTGATTGTCTTTTTATTTACCTGTTTCATTACTAAATATTGATTACAAAATGTTCTGTAAAATTGACAATGCCAGATATAATTAAAAAAGAATATCACTCTATCTTGATTTTTTAAACAGTCTCAAAACAGCAATAACTATTGAGATTATGCTCTCCAAATGACAAGGTCAGCTTTAACTACAATAGATAAAAATGATTTTAATATGCTCAAAAAATATGGCAGGGGGGATTCAAGAAGGTACCACAATTTGTACACTTCCCTGAACACACTGTGGTTATCCTTTTGGGATTCAGCAACCATCCTAACACTGTGCTGCATGGTGCTCATTCAACAATGCAAAGAGCAGGCTCCATGGCTGTGCTGAATGCCAATAAGGCAATCTGGGGGAGAGGCCATGTGCTCTCCCCAGAACTGCCACTGCCTTCAGCAAGACATCTACACAGTGAATGAATCAAGAAATCTCTCAGCCATGTAGATCAGCATAGCTGACCTTACCATGTCATAATAGTTGGCAGTATTCCACTTGTTGTTGTTTGTCTTTCGGCTTTTCCCAGCAAGGGGTCACCGCAGCGGAACTCCGGTCCGCTAATGATTGGCAGTAGATTTTTATGAAATGCCGAGTTGCCAGCTCGACGCTCAACCTTCAACGAAGGCACGCCCATTTACACATGCATGTCTTTTGAATGCTACCCAACCACAGGGAGGACATGCAGACTCCACACAGAAGGCAAGCCCAGCCAAGAATCAAACAGGAGAACCTCTTGCTGTGAGGTAACAACGCTACCACCGTACCACTGCGGCATCTTTACCTACCTTTAAATGCAGTGCAGTCGTCAAGGGTAGGAGGAACCACTGGATACCAATGATTTCTCAATAATAAGTGCTATAACTTCATGGACATCAGCACAGGTATCAGGGAAGGGAATGCACTACACACCAGGGACTATTCTAATGTTAAGTGTCATAATGACATGGAGATCAGTAAGGTGACTGCAGGTGGGGGAAACACTAGCCATCATTGATCCAGTTTACTTAAGTGCCTTAACTATATCAGCATTTGTATGGGGATTGGGGGGGTTGGGAAATCATTAAACCAAGGATACAACTTATGTAAGTACCACATTAGCATGGACTTCAGTACAGGGAATGGAGGGTGGATGGAATCAATATATAGTAGGGACAACTCAACAGTAAATTTCCATAACAGCACTGACTTTAGGAAGGTGAATCAGGGATGTGGGGAACCATGGAAGGGCAGGCAGATGAGGGACAGGTATAGGGACTGTAGTGTGTTCATAGTTTGCATACTTATGTATGTGTGTGTGTGTGTGTGTGTGTGTGTGTGTACATGTATGTATGTATGTGTGTGTGTGTGTGTGTGTGTGTGTGTGTGTGTGTGTGTGTGTGTGTGTGTGTCATGTGTGTGTGTGTGTGTGTGTGTGTACATGTATGTATGTGTGTGTGTGTGTGTGTGTGTGTGTGTGTGTGTGTGTGTGTGTGTGTGTGTGTGTGTGTGTGTGTGTGTGGGTGCATAAAATTGACAAGGGGCAGAATGTCAATTCCTTCATAAGCAGCAGTGTAATATATGGCAACATGTAGATCAGCATTGCTCTGCATGTTGCACTAGGAATTGAGATTCAGTGACATGCAAATTAGCCAATAATGACATCTTACCTCATTGTGACAAATGTCTCTGAAGAGCAAAATATCTTGCCATGGGAGTAGGACTTTTCTAGAGTGAGCTATACAACTTGCACTAGGTACTTTACTGAATTCCTGGGAACATCATCTTTAGTTTGGAGATTATTTCCTTGAACATTTTTACATATAACATTAATTACAACACACGGATTTTAAAATATATACAAAAAGGAAGGTGTTAGTTGTTAATATAAATCCTTAATTAAAGTATGTTGGCAGCATATGGTTTATGATTTGAAAGTTCAATTAGCTTTTTAGGAAAAAAATGCAATGCTTCCTGCAAGCTTTGTTGTCGGATAAATTCATTTTAAATAAAGTTTTGGGATTGTTTATTGCTCCATTTCCTTGATTTGCACCAAATCTTAATTCCTATGTCTCTGGAACTTATTGACAATAACTAGAAAATGACTACATAGAATTGGACAAATTAAATTACACCTTCATTTACAGAATTTATATAGATTATCACTGTTGTTTGTCATAAAGAAATGTTTACTGTTTAGATGAAAATAAACAAAATGACTGCAGAATATAATTACTAGATAAACTCACTGGCAGAGGGGATATTAATCTATGTTCTATGATCAGTTTATGGCTGTTTAATGATATATTAATGTATACAGCAAGAACTAATATAAACATTTGTATAAATAGTTATTTGTTTTACTGTGTTCAATGAATTTGTTTTTATACATAAAATTTTAATAAAAATATTAAAGAAAACTATAGATCTGTCTTTTCCACCATGGTGTAGATGTTGTGGAGGCATTGTGTGCCTCTCCTCATATGTCTTTTGTCTTAGGCATTGAATTATCTTTCTGTATGCCTTTCATTATTCTCATTTTGTCTCCATTTCACATATTTAGCCTCCAAACAACAGATAATTCAGATTATTCTCTATCACTGACCCATATAATGGTAATACCACATCCTTTTGTCTGTTGGTAGGATCTCTTGTATGGATACATATCGACTCGCTAAAGGTAGTTTTGGCAAATGCAGAAAAATCGAAAAAAGTTTGCCAAAACCACCTTCGATGAACTTTAACAAATGTTCCTCCCCCAAATTTATATGTATATATACCAACTCTGATGCTCTCACAATAGTGTAGGAAAAGGCAATCTTCACTGTCAGCAAAAGTAGTTAAGGCAAACTAGTTTTGTTTTATTTATGTACACTGAAACCACGTTTGCTGAGCTGACACTCATCCCTTTTCTATGTGCATCCTAGCATATTGACTTATTTTCCCACAACAAAAGAAAGTTAACTTATTCATGCCAAGAGCACCAATTTTGCTCAGTTCTGCCTCATGTCTGCAGTGCTAGTCATGCGAGCTGCCTTGTTTCATTCAAGTCTACAGCTCATGAAACGTAGGTAAAACACACAGAGCTACTGTTACACTGTCACTTAATTATGTTATGCTAAAGTTGTAGTATTCATTGCCATGGTTAAGCATCTTAAATGTAAGACAATTATTTCAATTAAATAAGTAAGGCAAAAAGCTGCTTTGCTTGTCTAACATAAAATATGTTTCTTGCATTTATATATACTTGCAACTGGGGGCACCAAGTAATTGCTTTCCTGCCTGCCAGCAGTTTGGAATTTGACAGTTCTGTAACTGACTGATGAGGCTATAATGTCCTGAATGTGAGTCCATTACTTGCATACCATATGACTCTGAGTGGGCCACTTACTCAGAGTTATTGCTGCTGGGTCACGGTTGAAAAGTACTATAATAAATGGATTGCACCTGCTTAACAAGTACATAAAAATATTTGCACATTACTTCATGTTTTTATGTAGTATGAGATGCATAGTACCTTAAGAGCTCACAAGACAGTTTACAAAATCTGTTAAGTCTCATGCAGAACGTGTAAAGGTTACCATTTTCAACAAAATAGTGAACTCCTAAGGAACCTTAATCAGATGTTACAGTACATAACAAGCATTAGATTTGATTTTGTAGAAGAAAGACAAGGTGTCTCTCTTTTCCCTAGTTCATAGTATTTGTTTATATATTTCAGTTGGCTTTCTCTGCCCATTATCCTAGACCTCTAGTCATCCCAGGCTTTTTTGAAGGACAGTAGGGACTTATAGTCCATTCCAGCCCAGTACCTCTTCAGGTAATCTGCTCCATTTATCCATTACTCTTATGAAGAATGCTTTCTAGTTCTCATTTGAACTTTGCCCTGTCAATCTGGGATCCATGCTTCTTACTCCCCTTTGTCCATTTTAAACTCTATCATGTAATTCCCTAACTTGTCTTGCACAATGATGTGATATATCCTCTTTCTTGCCTAGCCTCCTGTAGATCAAATTTAGCTCCACAAGCCTCCAGCTGTAAACCTTTTCATTCATTCATTCTCTTTATTAATTGGATAGCCTTCCATCACTCTCTACTACCTGATCTTCTTGCCCTCATGTGAGCACCAGAAATGAATGCAGTGCTGTAACTGCAATCTGACTAGGCATCTCTACAGGGATCATATTACCTCTATTCAGCAGTCTGCAGCTTAGCATCTTACTGTCCTTGGGTATAGATTTCTCATTTGTACATCTCTTGGGGATGTTCTACAATTACTATTAACTTGCTGTGGTCTTCTTTTCTGATCAGTGCTTTATTGACATCAGCCCTACCTGTATTCTAATTTTTTTAAGTCAGAAGTGAAGTACTTTATATTTGCTGAATTAAGCTTCAGTTGAGATGTTTGGTCTACTCTTTCAGCCTCTTGGTTGTCTTGAAAAGCTTGATCCTAATCTTCCACTGTGCCTTCCATCCTGTTATCATCTGCGTGGAACTCAGATTCTTTGTTGAAGACAATACCTGCAACATTAATGCGGGTTTCTTTTGTGCTCCATCATAACTTAGGCTCATAAGTAAGTACTGGGCTGGCTGCCCTTACAGACTATTTTAAACCTAGCTAATTTCTATTCAAAGAAGAAACACAAACCCTGTACCTTGAGTCAGTGAGGGAAACACCTTAACGATTATGACAACCACCAACTTAAAATTGTACAAAAAACTGTATCAGATTGGATTGACATAAAATATTTTCCACAAATGCATTTTGATTCTTATCTTTTAAGGTGTCATTTTCTAGGAAAAAATATTTTTTTATTTAATATATTCTTATTGATTCTCTGCTACTGATGTCATACCTCTGCAGTTTCTGGTATCATTTTAACTTCCCTACTTGTGGAAATCATTTCTATGTTCTCCCTTCCAGTCGTCTAGAATATCACTGGTGCTGAATGACCAGATGACTAATTTTTCTCAGGGAATCTATAAGTGCACTTGAAACTTTTTTAGGATCCTGGGAAGTATGCCGTTGATGTGTTATACCTTGCCTTCTTTTAATATTTCAGCTTCCTTTCTACAGCTTCCATTGGTATGTGACTGTTTGTTCTCCCTCTATATACATTTGTCCATCTCAGACCAGCAGCGTCCATTTTTCATCCTTTATGAAGACAGAGGTAAAGGTGTCACTGAAAATGCCAACTCTTCCTCCACTATCCAAGCCTCTAATTAAATCTGATTTGCATGTGGTCAGAGCTTTATCTCTGTATGGAGATAGAGTTTGATAGAAGAAAGCATTACATCTGGGAATCATGAGCACTGGGAAAGTCTAACTGTTTAAAGGAGATTCATTTACTGAGCTCAGTCTTATTAATTGGCTAGTGAGTTGCATGAAAACTTTTGAATGTCTGGGATTTGGTAAAACATTTTAATAAATATAGCCTTATAGGTTCACCTGATTATATTTTCCTTTTTTAAGTATTACTGTGATTATAAAGCAAAACAAAATTAAATGAGCTTATCATGATACACTCTGTTGACATACAAGGAATGAATCTTTTTCTGGAAAGTTTTATCTGTTCTCATGTTGTTCTTGAGCACCTTTCTTGTTAAGTGAGTAATGCAGTGTCAGACAGTATGAAAGAATCAAACTCAAGTCATAAGTTAAGACTCACTGCTTTCATATTGTCTTAAGTCAACAAGTATAACTCTTTCTCAAATGATGCCTAATAAGCATGTACTTGGAGCTCATGCACTAATAATTCTCTTCTCTCTGGTCTTAATTTCAAACACACAAGGAAGTGCCAACAGAGCTTCATTTTTGGAAATGATATTGTATTTTAAAACAGGCAACTACTTTTTATTTTATTGTATTTTATTTTATTTATTCTTTGTATAAATGAAAGGCTTTCAGAACTTCCTATGTGTGGGATGAGTGAAGGGAGCCTTTGGTCAACCAGGATCCAAGTGTGAGTGTTAAACGCACCCTTGGTGATTGTGTTATTTAATTTCAAGGGCACTGGGAAAAAAACACAGCTTTGCTATTGGAAATTATTTTGTAGTCCAACCTGTCGTCCTTCTAAGGATTATAGAGCAACTACTTTTTGTATTATTTGTTTTATTTTATTTCATTTTTTATGTAAATGAGGGTTTTCAGGACTTCCTGTGTGTGGGCTGAGTGAAAGTGGTCAAAGCATGAGTGTCATTTAAACCCCAATAAAGCTTTACTGTTCAAAATTATTTTGTGGTCTAGCTTCTAGTCATTTTAAGGATTAAGGGGCAGTTGCTGTTAATTTTATTTTATTTTTGTGTGTAAACCAGGTTCTTTCAGGACTTCTTGTGTTTGTGGGCTGAGTAAAGGAAACCTTTAGCCAATCAGGCTCCAAGCATAGTGTTTTAACCCTCTTTCACTGGGCGAATGTGAGCCAAGGGGATGTGCATTGCACTGGTGCATAAACACTGTGTGTTAGGCATTGTTTGGCAGTCTTTGGTGGGTTTGGCGGTAATTTTTGTTGTTTTTAAGAAGTTTAAGTGATACTATTTCATTAATTTGCTTTATTTCTGTAGTATGGAGCAGATGGATGAATTAGCAAGTTACCAGGGGGTTTCTTTCCCAATGTTCGTCAGATACAATGCATAGTGTAGATACTACTTTTTGGATAACAAATAAGCTAACTTGTACTAAGTGAATGGAAATCACTGGCTCTGTCCCTTTATCTGTAGGTAATACAAGCAGAACTCTCAACTGTCCCTATTTTGGAGGACCTTTCCTATTTTCAAGTCTGATTTAACCCTGTACACGATGTACATATTTTTTGAGGTATGTCTGTATTTTCAGGCTTGATTTTACCCCTTCATCCAATTTTCTGAATCCTCTTCATTCACAAATGATTTTTGAAGCTGTAAAGTACACAAAAAACACATTACGTAACTAACAAGCTAGTGGTACCGATAATTTAAAGAAACAGGACACGTCTTAACATTTCTCCTTTTCAGAAACAAAAATCAATTACCCTGTTAAGCAATATAGTTCATTAAAGTATACAGATTTTACACTGCCTTTTTGATAGTCTGATTATATTTTCTACCATTTGTTACTTTCTGTTTTTAAATATGTTTCTGAGTAGTATCCCACATTTATACCGATAGCAGGAAGAACTATATGCTACTTGATATTCACATTTTATGCTAATTAGATGTGCAGATTTTTGGCTGGAAGTTTCTACATTTAAAGGGCCTTTGTTCGTATTTTCAATGTCTGCATGTTGAGAGTTATTAATACAAGGAATGGTGATGTGAGCATATATCTAAAAGTATCCATTATTAAGAACAATGAAACTCAGACTTTGATTGCTGGCTTTACTTTTGCATAAATGGGGTTGTGACAAGAGGAGGTACTGCCAGGACAGCCAACTGGAATTTTGAAATAATTATATGTCATTTGTGAATATCAAATTAATCTATATAAAATGCTTGTGTTACAAATGTATTAGAACTGAATGTCATGTATATATCAAGCTGCTCTGTACAAATGTTTGTGTTGAAAATGTATTTGTAAAGTGCTTGTGCTTAAAATTTATCCACAGTGTGCCCTACTGGAAGTGAACAGAAGTGTACAAGCACTGTTATAACTGTTTAAATGTATATATTAACAGTGGAAACTGGAATACAGGAGGTTAACCTCAGTCCAGCAAACTTCAGAAAAATATTAAGTATTAGTATTAATATTACACAGTAAAACTGGACACTCTTTGTTAAGGACCCTAAAGTAGATGGTAAGGAGTGACTGGTGGCAGTGGTAACTACCTTATAGGCTGAGCACAAGGGGGCATAACTAGTATACCTGTGCCAGCCTTTCCCAGGGGTGTGTGTGCGTGTATGTATAAATCAGACCTCAGAGTTTGTGTCAGCTACTTGAGCAGAGACACAAAGCACTGATTGGACAGAGAGGATGCTGGAGGTTCTGACTTTGTCACTCAGCTGAGATCTCAACTCTATAGCTGTGCCGGTGAGGAATCTTACTGGGGAGCTGAAGAAAGAGGAAGAAACCAGCCCTGGAATGACTGTGGTCTCTGTGTACTCTTGAGGCAAACTGTACTTGATGCAGAAAGCTGCATCTGGAAATACTGTTTGTGCACCTGTTATCCTCTCAGTGAACATCCCCCACTGTTGCCAGTGGTGAACATTGAGGCTCCTTGATCACTCGTTGGCAGTAGCGGGATGTCATAAGGGTATCAAACTTACACAGACAAAAATAATCATTTAAACTTTGATGGAACTCTTTCTCAGTTCATTGAAAAGATGGATGATAGACATCATAGACATTAATGTTGACAGTGTTATTAGGTTCATAGGTTCATAGGTTCATACTAGGCTATCTGCCCAAGGGCATTTATAAGCCTAGCCCATAGTTATTTGGCTTTCGCCACCCCTTTAGTTTGAATAAAACTATGCCTATTATTTTGCTGTGCCTCTGTCAAGCAGTGACACTGAAGTAATCCCTGGGGTATATCTGCGATCCCCCATCCATTGGTCAAGATTCCTCTTGAACAAGGCCAGTGAGGTGCTCTGCCTCACATGTACGGGGATTTTGTTTCACAGCATAGGGAGTCTCTGGGTGATGAATCTGTCCCTCCAGCATGTTCTATTAATAACCGTGTCAAGGTTTAAGTCTCCCGCCCTTGTGGTTCTGAGGGATCTAGATTTTTTGAGGTGAAGCATATTCATCAAATCAGGGTTTGACATGGCCTTATATGTCAGGCACAGGTCACCTCTGAGCAAGCGGTATGAGACTGAATAGAGCTGGAGTTCTTTCAGTCGGGCAGCATAAGACATATTTTTGAGACCCTTTATCCTTTTGGTGAGGAACTTTTGGGGCCTTTCCAGCTGCTGCAGGTGTCTGGTCAGATACATTCTGAATGGGGCATTGTACTCAATCATAGGTCTAATGAGTGATGAGTACAGGGGGGCGATGACCTCCCTTGATCTAGATATGAATCCCTTCATGATCAGGTGGGCAATGTAGAAGGTTTTCCTAACTACTTTAGCAACATGAGTGTCAAACGAAAGGCTACTGTCAACCTGGGTCCCCAGATCCCTGATGACTTCTTCTGTGCTCAGTGGATTGCCACCTATATGGTAGCTAGGGGTAACCTTGTTTTTCCCGAAGGGTATGACTATGCATTTCTTGGCATTTAACTTTAGGCCATGGCTCTGGCACCAGTTATCCGTTTCTGTGAGGCCCTTCTGAAGGATATCTGTGTCAGATGTGTTTTCGACTATGGTGCCCAGTTTGCAGTCATCTGCAAACTTTGTCAGCCATAACCCTCCTGTGTTTGCTTGTACTTCAGAAAAGTAGATGCCGAACAAGAGTGGACCCAGGACTGAGCCCTGTGGGACACCACTTGTGACAGGCTTTGAGTCTGACATGGCTCCAGCAACTCTGACCCTGTAGGTTCTGTCACTTAGCCAGTTTGCAACACATCTTGTGATGTATGGGTTTACATTCAAGCTGATGAGTTTTTTGATGATACCTGAGTGGGGTATTGTGTCGAAGGCCTTTGCCAGGTCAAGGTAGGCTGTATGGACTGCCTTTCCCTCATCAATGGCCTTGGTGACTGTCTCGAAAAAGTCAACCAAGTTTAAAAGGCATGATCTGCCTTTGACAAAGCCAAACTGGGTTGGATCCAAAGTCTGCAAGTTCCCTATGTCTTTATTTATGAGTTCCATTATGATCCTCTCCATGGCTTTGCAGATAAGGCTTGTCAAGCTAATGGGACGGTAATTTCCAGGGTCGGTGGAGGCACCGCCCTTGTGAAGTGGGACCACAGTCGCCGTCGCCACTCCTTGGGTGCGTACCCTGAGGTGAGGCTAAGATTAAACAGCTGTCCTAACTGCGGGTTTAATTCCTCATTGAGTTCATGGAGCACACAGTCGGGGACACCATCCGGTCCCATGGATGCTGTGTTTTTTGCTTTGGAGAGAGCAGTTCTCACCTGGGCGTTGGAGATGTTTGGGGGCTACAATCCTCTGGTATAGATATCTCTCCTTTTGGGGGAGAAGTTTGCACTGAACCTGTCAGCCAGTATGTTGGCAATGTGTGTAGGTTCAGTAATCTTCACATCATTTTGAACTAATTCTGAGCATATCTGGGAGTTTCCTCCTAGGTTTCTAACATAGCTAAAGAAGGCCTTATGATTGTCTTTTGAATCCTTGGCGATTTTTCTCTCAAAATTTGCCTTGGATGATTTTATGAGAGCTCTTAGTTTTTTACTTATAATGATCAAAGGTGTCTTACCTTTCAAGGATTTTGCTCTATCTTGTAGTAGCTTCCTCCTTTTGTTGTAGAGCTTGTTTATGGCTGGGGTCCACCAGACTGGACGCTTGCCTTTGGTACAAAGAGTCTTAGTTTTGTTTGGGATTGCCTGATCCATGCAGTCCTGTAGGTGCTGGTAGAAGGCATTTGTAAGTGATTCAGCGGTTTGAGTAATGTTTACCACTGGCTCAGGGGCCTTAAAGGAGACCACACTAGTTTTTAGAAGTGTGAAGTCGGCTTTTGAGAAGTTTTTCACTGTGGTCTTTTTGTTTCAGGTGGGGGCGGATGAGGACCTCCAGCGAGATTAGTTTATGATCTGATCTCACCAGTGAGGGGTATACTTCTGGTGTTGAACATTGTGATCCCATGTTCATGATGATGAGATCAAGTATGTTTTCTCCTCTTGTGGGGATGGTGACTAGTTGTTCCATGGCATTTGAGTTTATGAACTCCAGGAACCTTTGGGCTAGAGTGTTTGGGCTTGAGTAGTGTTCCCAGTCTATATTAGGGTAGTTGAAGTCACCTAGTATGATGGTGTTTGGAGATACATTTATCCCCTCCATTGTTTTCAGGAAGGCCATATGAGGTTCCTGAGTTTGAGAGGGTGGCCTGTAACATGCTACAAATTGCAGAGCAGTCTTGCCTATGGTTAATTGCACCTGGATGGTCTCCGATGCATCGTGCGTTGCCACCAACCTTGAGGTGTGGGTGTCCTTTATGAATATGGACACCCCCCTTCCTTTCTTGGTGTTGTCTGGATTTTGGGGCCGGAACGCATGATATGAGGTGAAACCTGTTAGTGCTGGGGTGCTCTCAGGAGCCTTGAACCAGGTTTCTGTCACAGCACAGACATCGATGTTCTCCATACTGAGAAGGGCCTCGAGTGCGTGCATCTTGAGATTGAGACTTCTGGCATTGAGCAGCATTACCCTTAGTTTTTACTTTTTGTGTTCTAGGGTGGTAGGTTTAGAATTTGAGCCTTGCCTAAAAAGGCACTATGGGGTGGCAAGAGCCTTTGCCAATATCCGGAAGCCTAGGGGTGACAGGTGCAAGCCGTCCCTTGCGAAGCAGCGTGGCTTGTCCAGCATGTCATCCCAGGCAGACAGACATTGGATCCCCTTTGAATGACACCAGAATTTAAGCCAATTATTAAAGCTGATCATCTTATCACTGTATTGTGGCATCATTCTAGGTGAAGGTAGGATACTGCTCAAGGTCAGGGTCATACCTGCCTGGGCTACATAATCAGAGAGCTCCTCAATGTCTCTTTTCATGTAGTCCAAGGAGGTGCGTCTCAGGTCGTTGACACCAGCGTGGACAATGACTGAGTCGTACTTGTACCTGCTGTTGAGAGACCTGAGTGCTTGTGTTATGTGGCGGATTCTAGCGCCCGACAGGCAGCTTACTGTGACCTTCTCCTTACTCAGTCTGGTGAGCGGGACGTCAGTGTGTCTGACTATGGAGTCACCTATGACAAGTATGTTTGGTGTTGTATTTGGCCTTAAGGGCAGTGACTGCTTTGTACACTGATTTTGTTGTTTATGTGTTGTTTGTGTGGTGTATTGAGTTTGCAGTTGCTTGGGTGTCTGCTTTGGAGGCCTCTGCTGTTTAGGTAAATTTTACTCAGAGCCTCCAGTATGTCTTAGTGTGTTTATGTGTTTGATTCAGTGGTGTGGTTGAGTTATGTGAGACTGGTATTGTGGTGTGTGTAGTTGCCTTCTCCTCCTGCCTGGTCTTGCCAGTCCTGAGTTGAGAGAGCTCAGCCTCCAGTCTGGCTAAATAGCTGCATCTCTCACAAGTGTTAGTGTTACATGGGAGGAGGAGATGGTTGTCCGTGTACATGAGGCAATTGTAACATTGTCTCAGAATTCCCAGATTCACCAAATGGGCAGGAGAGGACGCCAGCATCTGACCCTTCGACATGCTAGAAAGAATTATGAGTTGGTATGAGACAGAAAAGTAGTGGGCTTAGCAGGGAAGTGGGCACTCCTGGGGGTTTTTGCTAGTGAGAGATTTGTATAATATAGGAGTGCTTGACCTGCAAAGAGAATGCTTATAAGACAAGGGATATGCTTATAAGACAAGTGCTGAGCTTTTTGAGAAGAAAAAGCTATTTGGAACAACCAATACAACATGATACTGTTAATGAAACTTCTAATATTCATGATGAATTTATTAACTTAATAAGAACAGCTCCAGGTACAGTTTTAATAGAAAATATGGATATGGTTGCCCTATTATGGTGATAATTTACCTCTGAAACTAAGCTGCAATGATTCTATAGACCTTAGTACTAGCAATATAAATTAAATAGGATTTTTTCAAAGGGGGCAGTCTGTAGAAATAAAAGATTATAGTATGAAATTGACAGTTCAAAAATGAGGAAGAAATGGGCTAAAATAGCAAGAGAAGAGATGAAGAATACTAGGTGGCAATATCAATGCTTATTCCCTTCCCTCTAACATCGTGTCTAAATCAGACTTGCATGCTGTTTTATATGGTCAGAGGGTTACAGTTAGGGCCACTCAGCAGGTGCTAATTATTGGTGACTTTATGGTACAGGGGTTACAAGACATCTTGCCCAGGATTCACTGCAGTCAAGTGACTGTGTTATGGCTGAAGGGTTCATCTACCACATACATTAGGCATACACTGATCTCTCTTTGAAATGATAAGTCATTTAGGTATGATATGGTCATTGTAATGGCAGGCAACAATGATGTGGGGAGAATGGATATAGACTCCTGTAATAAGGAAACTAACACACTGATACATCTAAGTGAAGAAGTGAATTTTGCACTTGGGTTATGTGATCTTTTCCCTCTTTGTCACTGGGCAGGAATAAAAATGACTCAGACAAATAACTATTACATTTAAAAGAGAGGCTGTTTTCAAGGGTCTAAATGTAAATCATTTGTGTCTAATTGTATTGTGGATGATAGCATTCTGGTTAGATGCACACAAGGTGGAAATGGACATACTAGGAGGGGCAATCTTTTGGATGTAGTCTGGATAAGTGAGAAGTATTGATTTCTTGTAATATAGTCCATTGACTTGGCACGTCAGATCATCAGGGTATAGACAATATCTTTAAATCATACAATATTATGGCTACTTCTAGAGTCAGGCAACTAGAAAGTTTTATAATGTGAATTACTTGGAGATTAATAGAGAAATTAATGCACGACAGTGGATGGCTATAACGAAAGGAAAATGTATAGATGTTAAGTGTTTTTTTTTTCTTTTATAACTTCATTAATAAGTTAACAGAATGATTTGTTCCACTAGATAAACAAATGGCTAATAGGAATCCTTTACCTGAGTGGTGGTCTTTATTCTTGGATGTGTACCCAAGTCTGAATTCCTACTTCTCTTGAGCTTATTGACAATAGGCAGAAAAATGACTATAAAGAACTGAAAAAATGAAATTATACCTTCATTTACAGAATTTATAAAGACTATCACTTTTGTATGTTATAAAGAAATGTCTACTATTAAGGTGAAAACAAACAAAATGACTACAGAATCTAATCATTAACAAAACTGAATTAATTGAATTTTTAAACAAGAAACATCTTTATTAAATTATTAGTTATGACACAGGCACTCATACATTTACATAAATGAAGACAAACCATATTGACATATTTTAGTTGCAACCATTATACATCATTTATACTCTATCCAGTCACTGTCGGTAAAATATTACATAGTTCATTCAAATCCTGCCTTCTTTTAAACCTCATTCCTCCTCCAAAACATTATTGTGCATGTATTGTTCCCACAATTTCTCTTTTTCTATGAAATTTACTCCTACCTTTTTCTAAAGATCCAATTTTCATTTGTTTTATCTCTGTTATTATATTCACTACTTTTAGAACAGTTGGTTTACATTTTGATTTCCATTTTCTAGTAAATACTTTTTTTGGCAGCCACCATAATTAGACTCAGGAAGGCCTTATTATGTTTAAGCAAATCTGATTCTGTATCACAGCTCAGAAAATAATTTTCATATTTATTCCAATTTGCTCACCCAGTATTTCTGACAGAGTAGTCTGTAGGGAATTTTTAAAGTCAGCCAGCCCATTACACTTCCAAAAATATGTTCCAATTATCTCTTTCTTCCCCATCGCACTTCCAACATTTGCAATCTACCTGAGGAAAAATCTTTGGCGTGTCCTTGGGGTATAAAATACTTATGTCATACTTCCACGCAAAGATTCTAATTCTTCTAGACTTTGTTGCAGATTTGGGAGTCATACATGTATTCTCCCCATTGTTTCTTTGTGAATTGCTTATCCAATATCACTTCACAATCCTTTATAATCTCCTCTGATAGATTCTTATCGTTATCATGCTAATTATCTCTTTTTTAACAGCAGCTTCTGTTCTAGATTCTACTAAAAACTCTACTAGTGCTGGTGTTTTGCTTAGGATCCCCCCTATTTTTTTCTCTTTTCCTTTACTTTAACATCAGTCCTTGATAGGAAAGGCAATCTAGGCTGCAGTCCAAATGAATTCTTGCCGTCTTCCAAATCTATTGCCTTTCCCTGTCTAATTAATTGCCCCCAATACCTTGGTTCCTTTGCAAGTTTTCTCCAGTAAATTCCAGTCCCCCTTTTGCTTACTGTCTGTATCCCTAATTGCAGTCATCCCTATTGGCAGAATTTCCTTTCTCCATCTCTGTTTTTGCTCAGTTCTTAGAATACTTTCTGCGACTTTATGAATATATTTTTATTTCCATACAAATTTTGGGTTTCTAATACTATGATGGGAATGGACCACATTCCTACGTCAAAGTACAATTAAAGTTCATGAAATTAGTATTGTTTCAGTCTTTGATGTCTGCCAAAGGTGCTCTTCACAGCACCTGCAATGTACCCAGTAATGACTCTTCATACAATTCATATGGGGTTACATGGATTGGTAACATACCTAAATACAATTGTAGATTCTTTTTTATAAGACCCATTGCTCCTACTACTATTGGAACTGTCTGGGTATCTTTCTTCCATGTTGTTCTCATTTCTGCATGCAGATCCTGATATTTTATGACTTTGTGTCTCTCTGTACGCAAGACACTGCTAGTGATTTCAATGATCAATGCTACTTTTGTCTTCTTTTCTTGGACCACTATATCCAGTTTTCTAGCATCCGTCTTTTGAACTGTTGGTAATGGGTGATCCCATGTAATATAAACCTCATAATTTTCTATGTTGCTTTGTGGCTCATGTTTCCAGTATTTTTCAGCCACTTCAGTACCATAATGTTTGCACAATCCCCAATGCAACAGTCTTGCCAGATTGTTATGCCTTTCAGTATACAGTCCTTCTGCCATTAGTATGTCACAACTGCAACACGATGTACGACTGTTTCCAATTTGGTTTTACAAACCCTATGTTTCTTTGTTTCTCCCATATGTTCAATGGATTTTGTAAACCAGCATGTACATAGTCATCTATCTTGGGCCTGCCAGTATTAACCTTTCATCTCTTGGTTTGAATTTGCCTCTCCTTAACCATTCCTGCATTTGTTCCTGATCAAGATGAGGTTCTTCCAAAAGTTTTCTATACTTGCAACTATATTTATGCTTTTCACGCATTTCTTGCCTTCTCATCGGGTCCTTCAGCTTATATTCTTTCTTTTGTTTTTTGGCACGTTCTGTTGCTGCTTGATTTTTATCAACTTCTGGTTTGATTTCCATTCCTGCTTGACAACAATATGATTCTGCTAAATTAGCAGAGACGTCATCTTAGATTTATTCTCCTCATGTTTCAAAACGTTGACTACATTTGGATCTTGTGAAGTCAGCAGATATGTCTGAAGTCTCACAATTGCAGATCTATACATGTAATCAGTTTCAAGGAGGACCATCCCTCCTTTGGAATGGGGAATATATAATCTTGGTATACAGTGATTTTTATAAATCATTTGGTGAGCATGAAGCAACCTTCTTGTTTTCCTATCTAATCTATCCAACACATTTTGGGGCTAGTCAATCACTCCAAAACTGTAACTTAGAACAGGAAGAGCAAATTGGTTTACAGCTTGGATTTAGTTCCTAGATGTCAATGCTGTTTTCAGAATTAATTAAAGTCTTCTAAAGTATTCTTTACTAAGCTTTATTCACATTTGTTCATGTTTTATTGCTGATCCTTCATCAGTTCCCAAATATTTATACGCTCTCTCTTGCTCCAGTACTTTTATATCACATTCTTGTCCCAAACTGATGTTTTCCTGGTGCTGCAATTTTCCTGTTTTAAAGGTTGCTTTTGCACACCTATCAAGACCAAATGACATTCTTATATCATCTGAAAAAGTTTTGAAAACCTGCAGGTGTGCTTTCAGTTCCTCATCTCATGAGTTATACAGGTTTAAATCATCAACAAAGAGAAGTCTTTACACTGCTGTTTTCTAGGAGCCAAATTATAGCCAGGGCCTAATCTGTTAAGTAAACAGCTTAATGTGTTAATGGCAAGGCAGAATAGCAACAGTGACAGACAGTCACCCTGAAATATCCCCCTTTGAATTTTTATCCCTCGGATAATAATCTGTAATTTATCATGGCTTAATTGCAAAGTGGTCTGCCACTGTTTCATGGTCACTGTAATGTAATCGATCAATGTAGGTTGTATATTATGCATCAATACAATTCAGCATTCTCAACCCCTTGCATTGGTCCTGTGGCTGGGCTGCTCGACTCGCCACTCGTCTGCCGTTCGGGGAGCTCCCTCCCGAAATTTATCCCCAAGAACTACCTCCCTGCTAAGAGCAGATGACACCCTGAATTGTCTACTACATAGGCATCACTGAACGCTACTATAAGGGACATCACAGTTCTGCTGTCCTGGGAGCTCTCTCCCGAAATTTAACCCCAGAACTACCTACCTGCTGAGAACAGATGACACCCTGAATTGTCTGCTGCATAGGCATCACTGAATGCTACTACAAGGGACATCACAGTGTATGTAGTGTGAAACTAAAACTTGTAACCTAAGTAAATCTCGCTGTAACTATCACTTTGTCCCCGCGTGAGTGACAGCAGCCTACCGCAGCCTGATTGCTATTCTTCCCCCTTTAGCTTACTTCTAGTTGGGTTTCTTTAGAGCACAAAGACCCTTCCCTCCTTCTGTTGTCTTTCCCTCTTGCTACTAGGTGGCAGCTTTCTCCACAGCAATCAATCACACAGTACAATACTTTACTAATTCCTATACCGGATAATAGTAGTCATTCAAACCTTACTCCCCTTCTCTTCTATAGCTAGACCTCCCAGTTAAGCTATCGCTAGATCTCCCGATTCTTTCTTGTATGAAAGTCTCTACAATTCACTGGTCTTTCACTATAACTGTAGGCCATCCTCATTTATTTTTAGGCTTAAGCTAGTGATAGTTTTTTGCAGTCCTCTCTTCCACTTGGCTCTAGTCCCCTCCCATTTTACTCCCTCTATAGTCCTTTAGCCCTATCATACCTCTCCATCCTCCCCTCCTCCTTAGCTACCTCCCCTCGGAGTTTAATTCTACCTGGTGCAGTCTGTGGCACCATTTTTAAATACAATTCAGCATCCTCAACCCCTTGCATCGGTCCTGTGGCTGGGCTGCTCGACTTGCCCGTCGGTAGGTTTGAAGGAAGATTTTTGTTAACTTGACACTGTGGTGAACTCGATTTGATAAATTAGCTGAGAAACAGATGAATGTGAAGCTGCAGGAATAACGATCTGCACTGTAGCTTTTTCTAGTTGCCTGTCGGCTTCACTGACTGTTTATTGAAATGTTAAGCTACCTAAATGGTTTGGAATGGTTTCAATGATACAGGTGTGATCATGTTCCATGGTGTGGCGTAGAGCCTATATGTAATATGTTTTGGCTAAAACTGACTCGTTTCAACTGTTGTGGCTGCAGAAATATTTTGAAGTAACTGCACATAGAGTTAGCGTTAGGAGTGTACTTAACTGGTAGCTAACTTATGTTCTCATGATAAAGTCGCAGCGATTGCTATCTGTTCATGTAGTCTAAAGAGATTCCTGATGACTTGTGCATTAATATTTAAAACGTTATCTAGTACTGCTCTTCTGTATTAACTGTTTGTTTTTGGTAACGCTCGTGTTTTAAAACACGCTGTATCTATTTACATGTCTAACTCTTCTGCATTAGCTGATTGTATTTTGTGAACACACGTTTTAAAACACGCTGTATCTACTTACAAGTGTAAATCTTCCCTCTCTAACAACTTTGGATAATTTTAACTCCCTGGGCTCTAGGGAAGATGTGTAACTGTGACTACAATGACTAAATTGTTATGTGTATAACTGCCAGATGCAATATTTTCTACTGCTACCTCTCTAAACTTTCTCTACTTCTTCCTATAACCTTCATCTATATCTGCCTCTAGGCCCCCCCTACCCATAGTACACGCTGTACAACCCCTTACACTCTGTTTTTCCTTACTTCTGCACCATACGCTTACCTCCTCTACCCTGTAACATATCTCCATAATTGTTTTCTCTCTCTCTCTCTTTTTTACAGTCTGCCATCTTGGGAGCTCCCTCCCAAAATTTAACCCCAAAAACTACCTCCCAGCTAAGAACAGACGACACCCTGAATTGTCTGCTACATAGGTATCACTGAACGCTATTACAAGGGACATCACAGTGTATGTAGTGTTAAACTAAAACTTGTAACCTGAGTAAATCTAGCTGTAACAATCACTTTGACCCCCCATGTGAGCGACAGCAGCCTACCGCAGCCTGATTGCTATTCTTCCCCCTTTAGCTTACTTCTAGTTGGGTTTCTTTAGAGCGCAAAGACCCTTTCCTCCTTTTTTTGTCTTGCCCTCTTGCCACAAGGTGGCAGCTTTCTCCACAGCAATTGATCACACAATACAATACTTTACTAATTCCTATACCGGATAATAGTAGTCATTCAAACCCTACTCCCCTTCTCTTCTATAGCTCGACCTCCCAGTTACTCTATCGCTAGATCTCCCGATTCTTTCCTGTATGAAAGTGTCTACAATTCACTGGTCTTTCACTATAACTGTAGGCCATCCTCATTTATTTTTAGGCTTAAGCTAGTGATAGTTTTTTGCAGTCCCCTCTTCCACTTGGCTCTACTTGCTTCGTTCACCTTGTGGGCTCAGTCCACTCCCCTACCATGCCCCCAAATTCCACCCGTCCCCAGACATCCTACATTTATACTTCCTTAACCACTCCCCCACTTGATTCCCTCCATTCACCCTTTCACCCTCCCCTCCTGAACTACTTATCACCACCCACCTGCCACTTAACTCACTCACAACTGTCATCCATCTCCTCCTGTAATTACTCTCATCCATCTCCTCCTGTAATTACTTCCACTTCCTCTTCCCAAACTATTTCCTGCTCCCCTTGTATCACTATGCCAATTCTACTAACATCAGTACACTCAAAACAACTTCTCATACTCTCAGTTCTCCCTTTCCTTATAATACCCAGCCTTCTAACATCCTATTAACATCATAGCCTCACAGAATCTAACACTTTCTCCACACATATAACTTACCATTACAAAAATCCATCTCACCACTGTTTTAACTTCACTTATTATGCCAGCTACCTTCAAACGAAATTTCACAGAAAGGTTTACATTACCTACTCTTTTCATAAAGAGTGAAAAACCCTACTCATACTACCTAAACCCTCTAACAAATTAAAAAGATTAATCCTCTCTCTTCTAGCAGGTGACATTCATCCTAACCCAGGCCCAAACAACACAACCACTAGAAATCCTCCTTATACCATTCCCTCTAACTCAAATTTACTAACCAAAGTCCCAAACTCTCTCACTATAGCACACCTTAATATCCGTAGTATTAAAAATAAAATTGCACACCTTCACGCTCCACTGGACATTCACTCATTTGACATCCTTTGCCTGTCTGAAACATGGTTTAAGCCAGATATTCAGGACAAGAAGATTATTCCCCCTGGCTACAACATCCATCGACTAGAACATAAAATATAAAAGGGTGGCAGAATAGCAATCCTCTACAAAACAGGGATGCAAATCACTGCCTTACAGGATAAGCCTCCCTTTGAAAGTAACACCGAAATCCTTATATCCAAACTCCAGCTTAATACCTACAAATCCATCAACATAATCTGCATCTACGTTCCACCAGACAATAATATCAATACCCTAGAAGAAATCCTTAACTGGCTGGCCATTCAATTCCCACAAGAAACCATAATCCTTGAGGATGTCAATATTGACTGGAAGTCCTGCTCCTCAGCTGCCCCTTCCACCCTCTTAAATCTTTATGATTTCTCACAAACCATCCTATCCCCTACCAGAACAAACAAAGAAAGCATTTTAGACTGGATCCTGATAAATAGTCACTACCAGACATATACAGTAGGTACTCTGCCTAATGATATAAGTGACCATGCCCTTACTTATAAAACTGATCACCCCAACTTAACTAAATACAAAATGGTTAGAACAAACAAAAACTTTAACCTTGATAGCTTTCAATCTGAACTTAGATCTTGCAATTGGTCTCCTCTTAAACACCTCCCACTGGATGATGCTGTGACATACTTTAACTCTAAATTCTTATCTATCATTGAATCACATGCTCCAACAAATTCCATCAGACTTTGCTCAAAACCCGCCCCATGGCTAACAAAAGACACAAGACAAAAAATAATCCTGAAAAATAAACTCTAGTCCAAATACCATAGTACTAAAGATCCCACTGACCAACTAAACTTTAGACAAATAAGAAACATAACAAAAAAGCAGTACTTAGTGATAAAAGAAACTACTACTGTCATATGCAACAAACTAACCTACATAACCCACAAAAGTTCTGGGCTGGAATAAATAGTCTCCTAAAACCTGGCCACTCGGACACTCCAATCTCATCAGGCACCTCCCAAGATAACCCCAAACAAACTGCAAATGCCTTCAATACCTTCTTTACTGAAACTGTCCAGTCTCTCTCAAATCAACTCTCCCCTGACTTCTCCTGTCTGACCACTGGCTCCAACACATCTATTCCCACATTTCAACTACAACCCGTACCCTCCTCACTGATCTGTTCTCTTCTTCATAAACTTAAGCATTCTTCTCCATCAGCAGACCTTCTTCCTGCTCAATATCTAAAACTTGCTGCTAATGCTTTAACCTATCCCATCACTATCCTGATTAACAGAACCATTGTCAAAGGCTACATTCCTTCACCCTGGAAAATATCTCATATTATTCCCCTCCATAAAGGTGGAAACTCAACCGAGCTCTCCAACTACCCACCCATAGCCTTGCTCTCTCCTCTTGCTAAAATCATGGAAAAATGTGTCCAGAAGCAACTTCTGAATTACCTCTTAACTAACAATCTGCTAGCTAACTGTCAACATGGTTTCAGACCCTACCATAGCACCACCTCTGCCCTACTCTCCTTCACAGACCACATCAATAAAAATAGGAACAATAATATACTTACCTCCGCCTTATTTATTGATCTATCCAAAGCCTTTGATATGGTCAATCATGACATACTGTTAAACTTACTTAAGTCATTTGCACTAGACACTAACTCAATTAAGTGGTTCCACTCTTATCTGTACAACAGACAACAGGCTGTGCACTGGCACAATAACTTGTCCAACAACCTCCCCATTACTCTAGGTGTCCCCCAAGGCTCAATACTTGGCCCTCTTCTGTTCTCAATTTTCTTTAATGATCTGCATACTCATATTTCTCCTACCACCTGTATACAATATGCAGATGACTCTACTATAATTTGTTCTGCCTCCACCCACTCTGAATTGCACTCCCTCACCCAACAGATTTTCCAAACCATAGAGACATGGTTCCTAAAGCGATGCTTAATTTTGAACCCCCCAAAAAACAAATGATTACTTTTTTCCCCTACCCGAAAATCCCCTCCAATGAACTTCACTGTCATGTCAAATAATGGCACCAACATATCACCCGATTCAACTACCAGACTCCTCGGAGTTGAGATAGACAACAATCTGACCTTTGACCCACACATTAACAACACAATAAAATTAGTTAACAGAAAACTAGGCTCCTTCTATAGAATTAAATCATTCCTTACTCGTCTTGCCAGAACTTCCATTGCTCATTCCCATCTCATTTCCACCCTGCTGTATGCCTCACCTGTCTACACTTTTGTCCAAACCTAACCTCAGCAAGCTGTCAGTTGCTTACAACAATATTGCCAGATTTGTCACTAACTCTACCTTTAGAACTCATCACTGCCAAAACTTAAGGCAACTAGGTTGGCTCGAAATACAAAATCTAATCCTATTTCCCCAGCTCTCCTTAGCCTACAAAATGCTTTACAAACCCATAAAAACTCCCCTACTCACTTCCCTTATCACTCCTTACTGTAATCTCAAAAGCCTTCGTTCCTCCAACAAACTGCTTATATCCACCGCTAAACCCAGTAACACAGCTGGCAAATCTTTGTTCTCAAACACAGTAGGGAAAGCTTGGAACACTCTGCCACACAATCTTACAGCAATCTCTTCTCTTCCCTGCTTTAAATCCCAACTCAAAACTCACCTCAAGACCCACTGGCTCTGCTCCTGTACCAACCCTGACTAACTCTCTTTCAATATTTAAGCACCCTCAACTTTTCTGCTTTATGAAAACTTTTTTATCATAACATACTTTTTACTTCTTGTCTTCTGACTCCTAGTTTATATCTAATGTATCTGGATGTATATACTATTATATAGGATTACATTTTTTGTACCTGTCCTTACTAATGTTTGTATGTTGGAGCTTTTCTCCCTGGGCCTCTGCTGAAAATGGACATATATCCAGTCAGACTAGCCCAGTCAACAAATGTAAAATAAAAAAATTAAAATAAAATTTTAAGCACTCTTTTATCCATGCTTTTTTTTATAGTGAATCCATGCATACCTAAATTCTTCCCTATTTTACAGTTCTCCCATATGACATTATTTAACAACAAATGATCCTTTGTTCCATGTGACTTTCTTTTATTGCCCTTTTGTTCTACTGCCATAGTTAAGTTTTCTTCTAAATGACTATAAACTTTGTCAGCATCAATTCCCGTGTATAGTTTATACGTTGTCAGAAGGCAACTTCTTGGTCTATATAATATAATATTCTGTATGGCTGTTGTTATTCTCCTTAAGGATCTGCATCCAAAACCCCAGTCTCTCCTTGTTTCTTGAGCTTCCCCATTTCATCATCATGCCTTTCCACTTTGAATTATAGCTCTGTGCTTTGCTACATATATGAGCCTTAACTCTGTAGCTCTGAAATAACTCTTCAAATCATGTAATCCGAAACCACCTTGTTCTATTGGAATGATTATCTTATCCCACTTGACTCTTGTCATCCTCCCATTGACAGAGGAATATTATAGCAATAACCCATGCCAAGGTGTGGGTAATACTGGATTTACCCACAGTTGGCGTGGTTTGGTCATGAGGGCGAAGCCCAAGTGACCAAACAAAGCCAACCATGGGTAAATCCAGCATTACCCACACCCAGAAGTGGGTTATTGCTATTATACAATGACATTATTTAAGAAAAAAAATTATTAATTTTCTTAAATAATGGCATTGTATAATGCCTCCTTGCTGCCTTCCGCAGCTGTCTGGTATTCTGCGGCAGTTCTGATGTACTGCGCATGCATATGCTTACGCAGTACATCAGAGCTGTGGGCAAAAGCAATGGAGAAAGCAAGATCTCCGTTGATTTTTACAAACTGTTTTGCTATGTTAAATGGGTTTAACATAGCGAGACAGCTTTAAATAAAGCAACGGAGCTCATAGATTCGTACTAGGCTAACTGACCTTCTGAGCCATTTTAAGCCTAGCCAAATTACCCTATCTGAGAATCAAACCCTCATCTTGTAGTTGTGAGGTAAACACCTTAACCATTATGCCATCCTACCAAAAGCTCCTTACTGATCCTTTTGAAATGTAACCTAGACAATTAAAGGGGAGCCTGTAAATTCAATCCTGAGGTGGCAACCATGTCCCTCATAGACAGGGGCAGCCAGTGTTGATCACAGACCCACTCTGCTTATAAATTCACTCTGTGATCTACTCAAAAAAGAACAAATGGGGAAACTTGGGATTAACATAGCTAGGCTTGTAAAGGGTCTGAGGTCGCTAGCCTAGTAACCTCCTATGAACCTATGAACCTATTTGATACCTGATGCACTACTATTATGAAATAAAGAATTTGATACCTGAATCCTAAAGACCTGGTCTTTCTTGAATGTGAAGCCTGTAACCCTCATTACAAATATCATCAGGTAAGAAGCATTAAAGGAAAAATTAATGAAAGAATATTTGTTATGCTAATAGAGAAAGCAGAAAAAACAAATAGCTTGAAGAAGTAGAAAATGAACTACGAGAAGTGAAAAAGAAAAACAAGCATTAGAAGTGGAGCTGTAAGGTATACATTCACAATATGTGTCCTTAGGGCAACTGTTTCAAATGTTGTGACCCACAATAGTGAATCCTGAAACAGGGAGACTAAATGGCCGAAAGAACAGACTTACATATACTAAGTCTGAGATGCCCTTTCTTTGAATATTCCCTTACATCTGAGGTATGCAATCTCAGAGTTGGTATATATATATATATATATATATATATATATATATATATATATATATATATATATGTGTGTGTGTGTATAAAAACGTTGGGTGGGGTGGGGGTGCAGGGGGGCATGTCCCCTTTCAAAAAGAAATTTTAGGGAGAAGAGCAATTTTCGAGAATTGCTTTTTTCTGTTTTTGTGTCTTTTTTTTGGCTTTTTGCCACTCAGCATTTCAAGTCTCAACATTTCAGTAGAGAGACTCCTCTTTCTCCCAGCTTCTATTAAGACATATTAATGAAAACAAAAGGTCAGATCCATCTGACTATGGTTTCTAATGGGTCCCTCTGTACCTAACTGATACAAAACTGTCTGCAACTGGCATAGTACTATTTTCACCTCCCAGGGCTATTAAGTGGCGGAGCTGTAAACAAGATTTGGTATGCATGTCTCTACACCAGCATTAACTACAAAAGGGCAAAACTGCTTCAGAACTATGTGAATTCTGAAAAAAAACACTGCTCATGTTGATTTGTGCTGCAGATGCTGGCCAGATGATACTGATGTGTGTGTTGAGCACAAGCACAGTAAATATGTGAAATAATGGTGTGCAGTTGTGACTTAGCTCTTGAGATCCCTGTGATGATATGCTTTAACATGGTTACAAGGTTCTACTCATAGCTTAAACAGTGTCAGCGTATGCAGCACTTGCAAATTTTCTTTACAACATGATGTGTTACAGTGGACATTGTTTCAAATTTCAAGTTAATGAAACAATAATAAAGCATGCATGCCTGTACAGTGACTCAGACTGAAAAATATTGATCATATAAACTTTCTAGCAATCAATATTGATCTGATTCCTGTGTCAAATAATATGTAGTATTATTATATTTCGGGGAAATAAAAATGGCAGCATAAGTTCAGTAAGTTGTCTAAATAGCCAATCCATTTAGTATTCAAAATAAAGCAAAATTAGTAAGTAGGCTGTAAGCAATGTTTGCTCTTCTACTTTTATTCATCTTCATTACAACATACTATGATAACTGAGTATTGTGGAAGGGGCAGATACACATGTACTGTTAACTCAAAATCAAGGCCTTTTATACATGAACCAAACATGAAGTTATGACTCTGGCACTGTTCTTCTCTCCACAGTCATAATTTGTGCTGGTCCCATTGTAATTAAAACTATGAAATGGCACTACATTCAACATTTTCCAGTTGCTGTTTATATCAGCAGGAACCACTTTCAACAGTTAAATTAATACCTTTGGCATCAACAGATTCCATATTTACAGCTCTTCTGAAAAACATTCTGAGGACTAGGGAATGACTGACATAAGGAATGCATAGCCTTCAAAATGATGTGTGATACTAAGTATTTCCCTTGCATTGACATCCTGGAGAGTAGTTTTCTTTCCACAACCTTTATGCAAAAACAAAAGCTTACATAAAACATGCGCTTACCCTTGAAACAAAAATAGGTTGACATAGTTGTAACTTTTTGTCAGGAAGTTGCCAAGTACACGTGTTGGATAACCACAACGGATCTGGTATGCTGACAGTCCAAAGTAAACGCACTTCACAAAATACCAAAGCTGTGCGACTGTGTTCTGACTAAATTTTCTGTGGATCAGAAAACATAAATTGAGAAGCTGTAATGTCATAGATGTAGTGCCGTACAACAGTTTGCATGTGCATAGTTCAGTAAAGCAAAAATGGATGCCAGGAAAAGCAGTTCATCAATTTCCAAGCACTTGAAATTAAGCCTTATCATAGCAGTCATCATTTATTGGGTAAATCGTCTTATACTGGAGCATAAAAAGCACAAGGCTTATTATCACAATATATATATGATGAGTGGTTACTATAACAGTTTATTCTGTTATTAAATATTATTATCGATCATTCTAAGTCAAGACATTTAATAAGAATGTACCTGAAAAGAATCAATCAAGACCCGGTATTTTGTTTCACCTGGCAGTAACTATGGCCTTAACATGGCTACCTGAATTCTATACCCTAGTATTATGGGCTTAAGTGTAATGAACTTCACTCTGAAATAACAAAGAAGAGAGATTTGACTCTTAACTTCAGTGGCTACATTGAACACTTGCTAAAGAGCTCCAGACTATACATATCAAAATGATTTTAAGTAAACAAATAGATTATAGCTGGAAAGAATGTGCTCATTTCCGGTTCTAACTCAAAAGGTAGAATATACTTTTGGTAGAATAACTTTTGTGGATGTAAAAAAGAGAGGGAGTGGACAAATGAGTGAATGTTCATATCTGTGACTCACATATGGTTGAATTTAGTTTTATATAATGTAAGGTGGTTGGGACTTAGCATAATGGTTAAGGTGTTTACCGCCCACACAAAAGGTACAGCGTTTGATATGCACCTTTGAAAGGGAAATTGGCTAGGCTTAAAATGGCTCACAAAAGCAGTTAGCTTAGTTTTTAAGGGTTTGATTCTCCCCAAGGCAAATTGGCTAAGCTTATAATTGCCCACAACGGCAGCTAGCCTACTATATCTTATGAACCCATGTATGTAAGCAGGAGTGTGTAGGAAAATTAATCTCTGAATGGAAAAGCTGTGGCTGTGAAGAACTGCATGACTGTTTTAAAGCAGTTGGCATAAGTATGCAAATTTTCGTAGGTTACGGTTATAGTAAGGGTTAATATGTTTTGTGTTGGGTTGTGTGTGCTTTGTGTCCCTGTTGTCTGGTGTAATGATAATGTTAGGGAACTGTTTTCTTAGTAATGTAATGTTTAGAGTTGGGGCAGGGGTAGGGTTAGTTTTATGGTTGGTGATAACACACTACATATTACCGTACTAAAAGCCCTTTATTTAACAGTGTCACTACCAACATGATGCTTGATCTTGGTTTTGTAGCTGGGGTTTACGATATAGGGCTTTATAGTGGGAGGAAGTATTCATTGTTTTGCCATTTACTATTATGAGCTATTGTGTGTTTTGTGATTCTTTCTTTTTTGGTCTACCATTTGTGATCCTCTCTTTTGAGTTTTCTACATAATCTAATTTCCACTTCTTTCATTCTCTGCTCTCTATGCTGCCCCTTTAAGCAAATATTTGTGTTACTACTATGTTATCTTTACTAACTCATACACAAATAATCTCAAAATGTCCATAAATATTCATTTAAAACATAGCCTTAGTCCTTCTATGTCCTCCATCTCATACCTCCTTTCCAATCATCCCTTTCTTATCATTTTCACCTTTGACTCCCATCTCAAACACATTTTCACGCTTCTTAAATCTATCTACAAGAAATACTGATTAACAATTTTTTGTTACCTCAAATGACAGCAATGCAGCTGGATACTGTTCATATCATATGCATTTATCTCATTTAATTAATACTTCTTTTTTTATAATAATCTCATGCAATAATTCTAGGTTAATCAGTGATTGTTTCCTTTTTTTTTATGTCAGTCATATTATGTATTATTGTTAATCTGTATTTGTATAGTCTGTTGGAGGTTTTCCCTCTGGGCATCCACTGAAAAAGGACTTTGCCCAGTTGGAGTTTCCTGGTAATCAAAGGCAAATCAACAAATAATGAATAAATAAATTGCCACATCAGGTGTAGCGTCCTACAACTACAACTACAACTGGGGTGCTGTACATGCATTGAGGTTTCTACCTCTATCACTGGTATGTTATCCTCTGGTTTCTACCTCTGTCACCTTTGTGATAAACACTATTTTTTACCTATGTTTCTGTATAACATCCTTCGATTTCTGCCTCTGTTACCTGGCAATCCTTTTGTTTTTTTCTCTGTCACTTGTGTGAGATTATCCTCTGTGATGTCCCCTGGTTTCTGCCTCTGTTCCTTGTATATTCCTCTCTTTACCCTGGCTAGTTATAAAAGTGCATCCATGCATGCTATCACATTAAATGTGACTGACAGAATTAGAAAGCAATGTATCTACTGAGCCTACTATTTAAATACACTTACCATTCAACTTCCTTTTTGTTCTAAAGTCGCACCATCATCCTTCCCTACTTGTTCCATGCCCCCTCAATAACTCTGTAGAATATTTCTCAACCACCCATTCTAATATTCCATTTCATGAGTCTACAACCCTCTCTATGAAAAAAAAATACTTTCAGGGAGATCTGGGTAAGTGAGTCTTTACATTCTAGTGCCAGTTCTCCCTCCTCTCCATTCTGCTGTTATTATCCTGGATGAAAACCTCACATTTTCTTGACATGATCTCATATAAAATGTCTCTTCTAGTCACTAATAAGAAGCTTCTCTAGTGTCTGATCATATCCTTTCACCTCCACCTTATTCACCTTTCTTGTAGATTTCCTTTGTACTCCTGCTAGCATTCTGATATCCCTTTATTTGTATGGCCACCAGAACTGAATATTACACATATATGTAGCACAGGAAATTCTGAATGCATACATAATAACAAAATGAGCTATCCTTACAATATCAAAAACATGCAATAGTATAAATATTCAGAACAGCCATGAAAGAGTACATTTTCACTACTTGCAAAGTAATAAAGATAGAAAAGACTTTCTGTGACAATACACATACAAATATTTACTCATTAAGATGTATTAGGAATATAATGTCAGATTCTATAAAAACCAATGAAATGCACACTAATATTGACAATGATGCATAACTGCATTACACATTATCCCATATCTCTAAAATATGTAGACTTGTTTTCATCATGAAGGCATCTCTTTAGTTTATTTTTGAAGGTATCAAGAGTTTCATTTTTTAATCCTGTCTAGAATGTTGTTTCAAGTAGCAGGTGCAAGTTTTGTAAAGGCTTTTTCAGGGGATGATGACTTATATGGAGATCTTTGCAGCTGTAACACATTTGTATTTATTTATTTTTTATTTATTTACACTTCGTTGTTTTGGTTATTCCCACCAAGCCAGTAGCTTCTTTTGAGGAGAGAACCACATCTTAGTGTGTGTATATCTGGCTTCCATGAATTGCTTTATTTGGAAATGGTAGGCAGTACTTAGTACTTAGTACATAGTAATTTAAACATTAACATGTTTAGATGCAAAGTTGCCATGGATGTAACTGGAAGCCAGTTTCATTTCACAAGAAACATCAAGCATTCTGTTTGTTGTTGCCATTCTGTTTACTGTTGCCACTGCACTCTCACTTTGTTCCTATTGGTCCATTTCTGGTGTGACCAAAACTGACACATACTTTTTCTGTTTGATTGTCATCATATGCCCCTCCCCAGTTAATACTTCACAACAGAATTGTTGTGCTCTGAGTGCTGTATTTTTCTTTAGCCTACAATAAACTCCAATTATTACCTTTCTTCCTATTGGGTCAGTTTATCTTTATGACCCATATTGTATGGGGGTAAATACCTCATGGCTATACAGATTTGCATGTGAGTGCTGTTTTATCCTTGGCTTTGCTTCTTTCCTCTTCCAGTATACTATTTCCTGTACTGATGCACATAACCTCCTTCAGGCTTTTTAAGTGCGTACCTATCTCTTTACTGTACTGTGCTTGTTTGAATCACTTTGCTGCTGCACAGCCTTACGTTGTGCTCTACACCACTTGCGTGCTGCACAGCCTTACGTTGTGCTCTACACCACTTGCGTGCTGCACAGCCTTACGTTGTGCTCTACACCACTTGCGTGCTGCACAGCCTTACGTTGTGCTCTACACCACTTGCGTGCTACACAGCCTTACGTTGTGCTCTACACCACTTGCGTGCTGCTTCATCCTTGCATGCTTCTTTCCTTGGCGTAGTGTTTGTGCTGTGCAGTTTCCTACAGCATATTATACTTTGACATCCTGTTTCTCTTTGTTTTTTATTACTAATTCACTTGCCGTGCATATCTTGCTTAGTCTGCTTTCCTGCATTCCTTCCCTGGTTGTTGTTGTCTTTTGTCTTTTCCCAGTTAGGGGTCGCCACAGCGGAACTCCAGTCTACTAATGATTGGCTGTAGATTTTCACGGTGCCGAGTTGTCAGCTCAACGCCCAACCTTCAACAAAGGCACGCCCATTCATGCATGTCTTTCGGAACGCCACTCGACCTGCGGGGAGGACATGCAGACTCCACAAAGAAAGCACTCCCTGCACACTAGCTGAGAATCAAACGGGAGAACCTCTTGCTGTGAGGCAACAATGCTACCGCTGCACCACCGCGGATTGTACTCCCTTTAAATGACGTCATATCATTCTGAAGTTTCGAGGTGTGTTTGCTATCATCTTTGCTTTGTTTCTGCTTAGGGTTGCCACCTTTTCAAATGGCCAAAGTGGGACATTTTTGGGAAAAACATCAGATTTTACAGGCTGACAAATACCCACGGTCAGTACAAAGGATAGAACTTAACTTTTTTGCCTAAATAAAAGCTTATTCTTGTAGCATTTTAGTTGCTTATTCTGTTTCTTATAACATTTAGGTATTTTAGATACAGAATAACTGTTTTATGCAACTATTACATAAAATATAGGACTTAATTATGTCCTACAATCTCAGGACATTTGCCATTTCTAATATTTTTTGTCAGGACACAACTGCCCAAAGAAGGCATGTCCCTCACAAAGTGGGACAGGTGGTAACCCTATTTGTGCTTTCTTTGTCTTTGTTTTAGTGTATTAATCCCTCTCCCCTGGATGCTCAGTAGCAAAGCCCGCCCAAACCCCACCCATTCACCCGGCACCAGGTGATGTTGTACTAAATTGTTGGATAAACATCTTGATGTTTTACTCATCTGCATGAATATTCACATGGGATTGTGAGCATACAGAAACCAGATAGTGCAAGCTTGTTAGTAACGCCCAAAAAAGGGACAGAATTTAAATGTTCATCTTATAAACTTAGACAGTTATTAAAATAACACAATTTGTGTAAGCATTATTCTTTTCATCAGTCTAAATGCATACAATCATTGTTTCCATTTTGAAAATGTTACCAGGGATAACAACAGTCATACCACTCAACCTTATAGCATTAAATAAATTGTAGTATTAAACCTTAGAAAATGATGCAGAAGGTCAGAAACAGGAGCAAGTTATTTTTCACAGCAAATGTTCTTCCCATACTAGAACCTATAAAATTTAGTGAAGACATGGTATCTTTATATAAGTTTAGTTCAAATCTTTTAAGTGTCTCAGGTTTGCAGAATGGTCAGATTTTTGCCTCATATTTTGGTTAGTGTCTACTGAAATTTGTGGTTATCTGGCACATCATTGTGGAATGAATTCACCAAGCACTGATAGATTAAGTGTCATTCAGAAAATACATCCTAAATCAAAAAACTGTTACTCTATTGACTTTCTAAGTTTATCAGGAAATATTTATAGTCATTTTCGGATTTTGGGTCTCCACACCCCCATGTTACCTTTGGTTTTGTCCAAAATTTATGTGCTAGAAATTTGAGAGGAATGGCTTACTTATTTAATAAAGTATGTCCCAACTGCCAGGTCTAACTTTATGAATAAAATCAGTAAATGTAGAGGAAGCAAGGCTAACTGTGCCAAAAGTGCCCAAATCATATCTCAATACTTAAATCAGAGTAGTTGACAGGTATGCCATCAGTTCCAGTCCAACTCCATATCTCCAATGTTATACAATAAATAGCTAGTCAGATGTACAGTACATGGAACACAGAAAGTGAAATAAGCATATATCCGGGTCCCACATCAAGTCTATTGAGAAAATTTGCATGCTCGAGTTTGCTGTGCTCCTTTTTACATAAATCGGATGACACACCAAAGGTTCAGAGTAAATCACACTTCAATTTTGAATTTCTAACGGCATGCTTTAAAAATAACTTTGAGTGACTTTTTGTTATTGTATAAAGTGGACACAAATGGACAAAAGCAGCAAATTAAAGAAGGAAAAGAGCATATTCTCTTCAGCCGCTGGCCATTTCCCGACATCACAGCAGTTATGCATGTCAAACACTCTGGCCATGCCGAAACGGCTGGCCTTTCTTTTGTCCTTAGTATGGTATCTGGCAGTTGTGTGTCATTATGCTTATAGCAACCTCCATATAACTTGGATAAATAAATGCTATTAACACTGTGCTACACTACATAGTTCTAGATCTTCATGTTTCTAACTTGTGGCCTTAATAAAAAAGATCTCCAATACAATGAATATTTAATTTAACATTATATGCACAAAGCTCACTTATCGTCTATATAAAACATAACAGCCAGTGTTCTGTGAACCCAAAGCCCAGCATTAGGCAACGGTAATTGTTACATGATACTCAGTGCATGGTCAGAAATGCAACAAAATAGGATTAAGAATACATGCTATACATGGGATATGAAGGTTAAAACAGTCTGAAATGGTCAAAAGAATAATCTAATTAATGCAACAGGAGAAAAAGGTACAGCAGGTAATCACTGGGAAAACAAAATAACACAAAAAGGGAAATTGAATGAAATAAAATAAAATAAACGGAAAGCTCAGAAAAGTAAGGTTCTGGAGGGAGAAACAGCTGACTATAGGTGGTACTTGAAAAATGTGAATTTGCTTAAGACCACCAGACTGTAGGGAGCTAAGGAGAATAACTAGCTTGATTTTACTGTTTTGTGGTCAGCAGCATGGAATTCCTGTTGAAGAACAGAGACACACAAATAATTGACACACTGACTACTGTGGTAAATGGGGTAGAGATGTTTCATCCTATATCCAAAAAATTGGTATCAAGGGTAAGAATGTAAGAATAACTCAGAAAACCAATCTTTAGTGTCAAGTTCTTGTGCAATGCAAACCTGATGAATACTATT